>NC_142810.1:15730361-15981215 GCF_049724085.1 Artemia sp. Qi Xiang Cuo | reverse complement strand
TGTGTAAGTTTTGTGTGTGTGTGTGTGTGTGTGTGTAAGTTTTTGTGTGTGTGTAAGTTTTGGTGTGTGTGTGTGAGTTTTTTTGTTTGTGTGTGTGTGTAGGTTTTGTGTGTGTGTGTGTGTGTGTGTGTATGTTTGTGTTTGATTTTATGTTTTTGTGTGGTTGTATGTTTTAGTGTTCTTTTGTATGTTTGTGTGTGTGTGTGTGTGTGTAAGTTTGTGTTTGTGTGTTTGTGTGTAAGTTTCGTCGTGTGTGTGTAAGTTTTGGTGTGTGTGTGTGTAAGTTTTCGTGTGTGTGTGTGTGTAAGTTTTTGTGTGTGTGTGTATGTTTTTGTGCGTGTGTGTAATTTTTTGTGTGTGTGTAAGTTTTTGTGTCGTCTAATGTGAATTTCAACCATTCAGGCTGGTGGACTAAGACCCCAATTCTGAGCTAGTGAATTTCCACCATTCGGGCTGGTGGACTAAGACCCTAACCCTGAGCTAGTGCACTTCCACCACTCAGGCCAGGACTGAGACCCCAATTCTGAGCTCGTGAATTTCCACCGTTCAGGCTGGTGGACTGGGACCCTAATACTGAGCTGGTGGACTAAGACCCTAATTTTCCAACTCTTGCATTTCATGACAGAAATTCAAAATGAACAAGCCTGAAATAGCAAACTAGTCATCCCAAACTATTGGTTTCAGACAACAAACACCAATGATGGACTAAGAATCCTAGCTCTGAAAAGTTCAAATAGCAAACTACACATCCCAAATCGTAATGTTCTGACAACACACACCTATGAGAGGCTATGAAACCTAGCTAATAAAAGCCGGAAATAGCAAATTAACCATCTCAAATCATAAGTTTCAGACAGTACTCACCTATAAACGACTAAGAAATCCAGCTCGGAAAAGTCAAAAAATAGCAACAAAAACATCCCAAATCATAGGTTTCAGACAACACATACCTATGAAAGACTAAGAAATCTAGCTGAGAAAAGCCCGAAATAGTAATTTACATATCCCAAATCCTAGGTTTCAGACAACACTCACCTAAGAACGGTTAAGAAACCTAGCTCAGAAAAGTCAAAAATAGCAAACTAGTCATACCAAACTATAGGTTTCAGACAACAAACACCTATGAAATGCTAAGAAATTCAGCTCAGAAAAGTCAAAAGTAGCAATCCACCCATCCCAAATCGTAGGTTTCAGACAACACACAACTATTAAAGACTAAGAAATCCCTCTCAGAAAAGCCCTAAATATTAATTTAAATATACCAAATCATAGTTTTCATACATCATTCACCTATGAAAGAATCAGAAACCTTAGCTCATAAAAGCCTGAAATATTAAAACTACTCATCCCTAACTAGAAGTTTTAGTCAACAAACACCGTAGACGGACTAAGAATCATAGCTCTGAAAATTTCAAATAGCAAACTACGCATCCCACAACATAAGTTTCAGACAACAAACACCTATGAACGGCTATGAAATCTAGCTCAGAAAAGACAAAAATTGCAAACTATTCATCCCAATCATAGGTTTCAGACAACACAAACCAATTAATGGCTAATAAATCCAGCTCAGAAAAGTCAAAAATAGCAAACTACTAATCCCAAATCATCGTTTTCAGATAACACACACCTTCGAAAGACTAAGAAAACTACCTTATAAAATTAAAAAATATAAAACTACTCATCACAATCTATTTGTTTCAGACAACATTCAACTACGTAATTCTAGAAAACCTTAGCTCAGAAAATACTGAAATAGCAAACTACACATCCCAAATCATAATTTTCTGACAACAGATACCTATGAAAGGCTAAGAAACCTAGCTCAGAAAAGTCGAAAATAGCAAACTACACATCCCAAATCATAGGTTTCAGACATCACACACCTATGAAAGACTAAGAAATCCAACTCAGAAAAGCCTGAAATAGTAATTTACATATCCCAAATCATAAGTTTCAGACAACACTCACCTACGAAATACTAAGAAACCTTAGCTCGGACAAGTCTGACCTCGCCAACTACTCATCCCAAACTCGAAGTTTCAGACAACAAACACCTATGAGTGACTAAGAATCCTAGCTATGAAAAGTCCAAAAAGCAAACTATACCTCCCAAATCATAATTTTCTGAAAGGACACACCTATGACAGGCTAAGAAACCTTAGCTCAGAAAAGCCTGAAATAGCAAACTACACATCCCAAATCATAATTTTCTGACAATACATACCTATGAAAGGCTAAGAAACCTAGCTCAGAAAAGTTGAAAATATCAAACTACACATCCCAAATCATAGGTTTCAGACATAACACACCTATGAAAGACTAAGAAATCCAACTCAGAAAAGCCCGAAATAGTAATTTACATATCCCAAATCCTAAGTTTCAGACAGCATTCACCTACGAAATACTAAGAAACCTTAGCTCAGAAAAGTTTGAAATAGCCAACTACTCATCCCAAACTCGAAGTTTCAGACAACAAACACCTATGAGTGACTAAAAATCCTAGCTATGAAAAGTCCAAAAAGCAAACTATACCTCCCAAATCATAATTTTCTGAAAGGACACACCTATGAAAGGCTAAGAAATCTAGCTCAGAAAAGTCAAAAATAGCAAATTAACCATCCCAAATCATAGGTTTCAGTCAACACACACCTACGAATGGCTAAGAAACCCTGCTCAGAAAAGCCTGAAATAGCAACCCACACATCCCAAATCATAATGTTCTGACAACACATACCTATGAAAGGCTAAGAAACCTAGCTCAGAAAAGTCGAAAATATCAAACTACACATCCCAAATCATAGGTTTCAGACACTACACACCTATGAAAGACTAAGAAATCTAACTCAGAAAAGCCCGAAATAGTAATTTAAATATCCCAAATCATAAGTTTCAGACAGCATTCAACTATGAAATACTAAGAAACCTTAGCTCAGAAAAGTCTGAAATAGCCAACTACTCATCCCAAACTCGAAGTTTCAGACAACAAACACCTATGAGTGACTAAGAATCCTAGCTATGAAAAGTCCAAAAATCAAACTATACCTCCCAAATCATAATTTTCTGAAAGGGCAAACATATGATAGGCTAAGAAATCTAGCTCAGAAAAGTCAAAAATAGCAAAATAACCATCCCAAATCATAGGTTTCAGTCAACACACACCTAAAAATGGCTAAGAAATCCAGCTCAGAAAAGTCAAAAAAATAGCAACCCACACATCCCAAATCATAGGTTTCAGACACCACACACCTAAGAAAGACTAAGAAATCCGGTTATGAAAAGTCGGAAATAGCAAATTACATATCCCAAATCATAGGTTTCAGACAACACTCACCTATGAACGGCTAAGAAACCTAGCTCAGAAAAGTCAAAAATAGCAAACTAGTCATCCCAAACTATAGGTTTCAGACAACAAACACCTATGAAATGCTAAGAAAGCAAGCTCAGAAAAGGCCACACTAGCCATCCACCCACCCCAAAACATAGGTTTCAGAGAATACACACCTATGAAAGACTAAGAAATCCAGCTGAGAAAAGTCAAAAATAGCAAACTACACATCCCAAATCATAGGTTTCAGTCAACACACAACAACGGAAGACTAAGAAAACATGCTCAGAAAAGACAAAAATCTCAAAATAAAAATAACAGACAATTTTTTTCAGACAACATTCACCTACGAAATACTAGAAAACCTTAGCTCAGAAAAGCCTGAAATAGCAAACTATACATCCCAAATCATAATTTTCTGACAACGCATACCTATGAAAGGCTAAGAAATCCAGCTCAGAAAAGTCTAAAATAGCAAACTACACATCCCAAATCATAGTTTTCAGACACAACACCCATATTAAAGAATAATAAATCAAACTCATAAAATTCAAAAAAGCAAACTACATATCCAAAATCATATGTTTCACTCAACACACACCAACGAAAGGCTTAGAAACCTAGCTCATAAAAGCCTGAAATAGCAAACTACTCATCCCAAAGTATTGGTTTCAGTCAACACACACCTACGAATGGCTAAGAAATCCTGCTCAGAAAAGCCTGAAGTAGCAAACTACACATCCCAAATCATAGGTTTCAGACAACTCACATCAACGAAAGATGGGTGCTGGGGGAGAGCCTTTGAGGGTCTGTGGGTCTCTTGAGGGCCGGTGGTCCTTTGGGAGCTCAGGGGGACCTTTGGGGACGGGGGGTGAGGCTTTGGGGTCCGGGGCTGGCATTTGGGGGGCGGGGTGGCCTGGGGGGTGCCGGGGGCACATTTGGGGACCGGTGGTGGGCCTTTGGGGCGCCGGTGGCCCTTTGGGAGCCCGGGGGACCTTTGAGGACCATGGGAGGGCATTTGGGGCAGTTGGGGGCCGGTGGAGGACCTTTGGGACCCTGTGTGGTCCTTTGGGAGCTCGATGGGCCTTTGGGGGGCCCGGGGATGGCCTTTGGGGGTCTGGGGTGGGCCTTTGGGGGCGCCGGTGGCCCTTTGGGAGCTTGGGGGGCCTTTGAGGGTCTGGGGGGACAGTTGGGGGCCTGGGGGACCTTTGGGGACCGGTGGAGGGCCTTTGGGAGCTTGGGGGGCTTTTGAGGACCGGGGGCTTCCTTCGGGGTTGGGGTAGGAGGATTGGAACCCTTTGGGGTTGGGTTAGAGGACCTCACAACACTGTTCAAATGAAACTTGTGTATTATAACGACCACAGAGTTTCACCATTAAATTCTCTTCTAAAATCTCTTCCTAAAATCTTCTTTTAAAATGTCTCTATCCGTTTCGCCGAAATAGTTCCATAACCTGTCTAAAACGGTTTCGCCCAAATAATCCCTAAACGTAAATTCAGCGTGTTCCTTTGTTATTGGCATCTCTGCGCTAACGCATTTCAAATTAATATGAAACCTTTTCGCGCGCTAAAACAATTCATCGCTAAGATGTTTCTTGCCTAATTGTTTCCATGGCCTTTGGTTATTAATATCCTTTGGAGTTCAACCAGTAGAACTGTTCCCGAGGCAAAGACATTAATGATCTTGGATCTATTCCTGGAGAAATGTTTCTAGGCGAAAATTTTTAAAGTCTGATAGATGATGTCATTGATTGATTGATCTGTCAAGAAAGGGAAATTAATTTGTTGTTTCTAAGGGGAATTATTGATTCACGATAGGTGAATTGAGGTCGACAGCACAGGTGTTCTGACTTGTGACAGCACCATGTGGTTTATGGTTTTCTCAAGTGAGAAAGTTCCTGTTTTTCAAATTCTCACTGACAAAAACCATAAAAACATACAAAAATGTGAGAAAATTCCTGTTTTTCAAATTCTCACTGACAAAAACCATAAAAACAGACATAAATGTGACAAAATTCCTGTTTTTTCAAATTCTCACTGACAAAAACCATAAATCATCCATAACCATCCATGAAAACATACATAAATGTGACAAAATTCCTGTTTTTCAAATTCTCATTGACAAAAACCATAAACCACGTGGTTCTCGTGCCAATATATGGTGTTAAAAAAAGTTATAGGTGGCAGCAGGGGTGAGGGATCGCGCCTCCTGACCCCTCTCTACTAGCAACCAAATAGGTGATCAAGTCAGCCTTTAAAATCTTGCAAAAATAGTCTACCTGCATTTAAATCAAATACAAATAAAATCAAACTAAAGATAAAAAAAGGTATAGATAAATACAAATGAAGATAAAAGGCATTATTTTTATAAAGACCAAAAGAAAAACCACGAAACTGACCATTTACACAGATAAATCTTTGATAAGTACCCTTAAAAACATTTTTTGTTTTAGTTTTAAAGCATTCTAGCAAATGATTAAACCTATTCAAGATTTACAGCCTCAATTCTAAAAAGTCAAAAATTTTGAATTAGAAATTCTTTTGTAGATTTAAATTTTTGGAAAAGGATATTATGAAGGAAATTTTTTATCTGACCTTTGAACTATTATTAACAAAATGGCTATATCAAAATTTTATCTGATGCATTTAGGGGGAAAAAGACATGAGGGCGGAACCTTCTACCCTCAGATAACTTTTGACTCTTGAAAAGTGAACCACAACTTTCAATTTCCAATTAAATGAACCCTCTATGAAGTTTATGCTAGCATCCCTTCCATAACAACCATACACCCGCAGTGCATAACTTACAACACCTGCCCCCGGGCCTTGTGGTGCTGTTTCAACACCGGTACATTAGGAATGCTCGTATAAACTTCAGAGAGGGCTCATTTGATTGAAAATAGAAAGATCTAGTTCACTTTTAAAGAGTCAAAAGAGACCGAAGGGCAATTAGCCCAACCCCTCACGCCCTTTTTTCCTGAAACCCATCTGATAAAAATTTTGGTATAGCCATTTTGTTAAAAATAGTTCAAACATCAGATAATAGAAAACTCTGAGGTTGACACAAACCCATTTTTTCACTTTGATATTGTTACTTTGATACCAGTTTTGATACTTTGATGAATATTTGATTTTATTAAAGTTTGATTTTGAAATAAGAAATTTTTGAAAACTTGAAACTTTTTGCAGTCAAAACGAACAAAAATTAATTAAAAAAAAAACTTTCCGAAGAATAGGTTTTTCAAAGAAAAGTAAAGGCCATTCTAAACTTAAGCTCAACAGTTAAAAATGCCTGTTAAAATTCAAACTCAAGACGACCAGAAATTACTATTAAAGAATAAATGAACCCCATAACGAACAGAAATTACATAAACAGTCTTAGCAAAAAAAAAAAACATACAGCAAGTAATAATATAAGAAATACATCTTAAAGCGAGTAATGCTTAGATTGAATATGAAAATTAAGCTTAAAATGAAAAAAAATATTTTGCTATTGAAGTATAAAGGAAACTTAAAACGAACAGAAATTAAATAAACAATCAATGCAAACAAACATACATTAGATATTAATATAAATTAATAAATAAATCTTAAAACGAGTGAAACTTAAATTGAATATGCAAATCAAGCTTGAAACGAACAAAAATCACTACAAACCAGAATTTGGGTATCCTCTCCTTCTCTCACTGTAAAAGTCTAAAACTTACTGCGTCATTGGAGCCTTTCTGAAAACTATATGCGTCTTGAACAGTCTTGGAAAGTATAAACAACATCAAATTGAATATTTGATGTATAGTGATATCAATTGTTGAAAGGTCAATCAGTTCAAGAGTTTATTTCACTGTAATTTTATTTTTGTTCCAATGCTGTAAGAACTGGAAAAGAAAATATTTGTAATATAATTCATTTTCAGTTAAGTGCCAATCACGCAGTAGGCTTTTGGTTTTTATTTACAATTCAGGAAGTGGGCAGTATCCAAACTCTTGTTTATAGTGAAACTATATTTGGCTTGACCATATAAAGAACTAATAAATTGTACTGAATATTTGATGTATAATAATATTAATTGCTTAAAGCTTATCAGTTCAAAATGTTACTATGATTTTAAGGTTAATTTTCAGTATTAAGTACAAAAGAAAATATTTGTAATAAAATTGGTGTTCAGTAAGGCGCCAATGACGCAGTAGGTTTTAGACTTTTACAGTGAGACAAGGGGGCGATACCCAAACTCCTGTTCGTAGTGATTTTTGTTCTTTTCAAGCTTGATTTGCATATTCAATTTGAGTTTCACTCGTTTCAAGATTTATTTATTCATTTATAATATCTATTGTATGCTTGTTTGCATTGATTGTTTACTTAACTTCTGTTCGTTTTAAGCTTCATTTATACTTCAATAGCAATTTTTTTGGTTTTAAGCTTGATTTTCATGTTCAGCCTAAGTATTATTCGCTTTGAGATTTATTTTTTCATTTGTATTATTACTTGTTGTATATTATTTGCTATGATTGTTTATTTGATTTCTGTTCGTGTTTGGTTTCATTTATTCTTTAATAGTAATTTCTGGTCGTTTTGATTTGAAATATTAACAGGTATTTGTATCTGCTGATCTTAAATTTAAAATGACTTTTAATTTTCTTTGAAAAACTTATTTTTCGGAAGGTTTTTTTTTTAATCAATACAAACATAGTGAAGATGTGTAGAACATTTTTTCACTGTTGACCGCCTCACTTCCAAAAGGAAACTGACTTGCGATCGATAAAATAAATGTTTCCTTTACTTCTAGAGAGAGGAGAAGTAATCGAATGACGTCACAATACCTTTTTGATCAGGTTTTTTTACTTCTTTGTTGTTGCCATGCAAAACAATTCTTTGGTTAGAGTCTTCAACGAATTTCTAGGTAGTGTTAAAAAGCAAATCCAAAATATCATTTTGTCTTGTTTCAATTAATATCTTAATAATTTGAGTAAATTCTTTTGGCCCGCGACGTATAAGTCTCATACAATAATCCAAAGACTAAAATTAATCTTTCACTATATAGTCAAGCATTCTTTGAGAGAATATTTTCTTTTGCACTGATACTCTTACTCTTTTTTACATACTGAATCAAATCATTGTCTTCAATATATTTCACTAATGTCTTAATCCGTCTTGTAGTCTCTGTATATGCATTAGAGGCATTTTTGCTGCAAAACATAACTGTTCTTCCAACTTGAATTTCCTCAATGATATCACATATCTTGCAAAAATCTCATCCCATTTAAGGGTCAGCCAACAAACCTTTGTAATTTCTACTGCAACAGTTTTGGTTTTATTTCACTGCTGCTATCACCTTCAACTTTCAACGGAGCAAAGGTATTAATTTCTAAAATATATCCTATGAACAAAAATCAATATTCACAATGTTGATGCACTGAAATCTTTTCGGATACTGAGGTAAGTAGACCAAAGCAAATCTTGCGTAAGCTCTATCAAAACAAGTGTCATTGACACGCAAAATGACGTCATCCTCAATAAATTTGCATAGGCAAACAATAGCATCCCTGAAAGTATTAAATAACAACCAGGTGTGCCCCAATAGATCAATAATCAATAATACCAGCTGGTTGCTAGGGCCTGATCGGATCTGATTGCTAGGTTCTGATTGGAACTGGAACCCCTCCAATACTAACATCTCCAAAACATCAAGTGATCTCAATGAAAATCACTGCATCAGATTCAGCATATCAGAGAACTTTCCTTGATAGGTTTCAAGCTCCTATGCACAAAAATGTGGAATTTCGCATGTTTTTACCAGAAGAAAGATTATTCGTTTGCGTTAGTTTTCTTTCCCGGGACTGATCATATCGAGCAAGTGATCATAAGAAGATCTCGAGAGGTCGCATTTGATCGGAAATCAACTTTGCTAGTGTCATTTTTAGTGACCAAATATATCGGGGGGAACTGGCCCCCTCTGGACCTTCTTCATGAAGGGATGTTTCATGGGGGAGGGAATTTTCCATGGAAGGGAGCTGGATTTCCTAGCATTATTTAAAAACGATCAGAAATTGATTAAAAAAAGCATTTTTTCAACTCAAAGTAAGGAGCAACATTAAAACTTAAAACGAACAGAAATTATTATGTAAATGAGGGGGTCATTCCCTCGTCAATACTTCGCTCTTTACGCCAAAGTTTTTTTTATTACTTTTAAAGCAGCTATTTATTCTAATTAAACGGCCTTTGTGATTCAGGAACCATTCTTAGAGAATTGGGACAAAAGTCAAACCTTAGCGTAAAGAGCGAAGTATTGACGACGGGGTGACCTCCCTCATATACATAATAATTTTGGTTCGTTTTAAGTTTTAATGTTGCTCCTTACTCTCAGTTGAAATGACTTGTTTTTGTTATTTAGTTACGATACGACAGAATTTGAATTGGGTGTTATCAGACTAAATCCCAATATATAACTGATTAACTTGTTAGTTAAATTTAGGAAAAGGAACAAAAAGCGTAGCATAATTCAGTCGAAAAAAGGATAATTTTGATCTCGAGAAAGTTTAATCCTCTCCTTCAGATCTCGCAACACTACCAAAACTGCTTTATATCTGTAAACAGGCTTGTTAACTTTTGGGTCCATATATATGTCCCCTGAGGATCCAAAAACGTGTCATTTTTTAGCTAAAATTGGTCCATTTCAAATTCTCAAAGATAAAGTTAATTTCACCAGTTGTTTTATTTGTCCAAAAGACGCTTTTTAAGCCTCCGTCAAAACGGCTAGTTAACACCAAATATAATTAAAACGAAAAAAATACATATAAAACATTCACAAAAATAGACTAGATGTGAAAGCCGGAGGATAATGCCGGCTTAGAATAATTGTTAAAATGCTTAGAATAATTGTTAAAATGCCTTATTTTGGTGAAAATTCTTTACTTGCGTCATCTATGGCAAAGCCTGGACGCTCAAAAAAAATTGCTGAGAAGAAGCACTGAAAATTTGCATTTCTTTACCAAAATATGTAACCAATTGGGAAATGTTTCTTTTTATGTCATAAATTTACAAAACATGTACCTATTGATTGGATCTTCTAAATTATTTGACCTTATTGTGATGGTCTCCACAGAGACATGCAGGTGGGAATGTCAGAATTTGTTTTTCTGACCAGTGTTACCAACACCTCAAAACAAAATGTACCAAAAATTACATGAAAAATGTACAAGCGACAAAAAAATTGTACCATATCAAAAATTTTTTTCCGCATGTTACGCTTTGCGTAACTCGTGGATCGTTGGTGGCGTAGAGTGCTATCTATGAAATTTTGTATAAAACATTTTAATTCACTTTCTCTTTTTATATAATACATTACTCCTGACAGTACCTGAAGAAATTGTTTAGAGTAACATGTATTATTACAGAAACGTTTTACTACAGGCCAACAAAAGTCGTTTCGTCCATTTACAACCATTTATGGTACCGCTTGAAATTGATCCCAAATGACGATTTTAATACAAATCAGGGGCTAAAATTGCATGTTAACCTTGTATTCTTACAATATATTGCCCGAAAGTAGTTGCTAAGACCTGATTTAATAGTTTCCTAAAATCCCCCTTTTCCCTTTTATGAAGATCTCGATAGAGGGTAGGATCGTTCGTGTAGCCCTCCCAGGGTTGCCACCCAGGTCTGGAAAAATTTACTAAATCGCATCTGTTTTTACTAAATGGTCAAACAAAAATTTGGCGGGAGTGACTACCGCTGCACGCGCACTATCAAGCATCAATTATTATTATAGGAGGATAATCATTAGGATTTACACAATCTTTTTTGCCTTTTTTCTTGTTTTTTTTTCTCTTTTCCTTTTTTCTTTCGTTTTCATAGTATGATTGAAAATTTCGGAAACCTATAAGTTCAAAAATCCTTTTTTTGGATTGTTTGGATGTACTACTGGATAGGCGTCATATTCCAGGTGCGGTGTATCCAAAACCTCAAACAATAGACTGGAATCCTGGATTCTGGAAATACTGATGATGAAGTCCGACTCATCAAGGGTCTTCGGGTCATGAAACTCAGATATATTGAAAAATTAAAATGAAATCAACGAAGAAAAACAGCTGCAGCTCATCTTCATGAAGCAATACAGGCGAGGGCGCGCTTAGAGTCTGAGGTGTGTTTGAAAGTGACGGCTTTGGAAATTTGTCCCCCAGTTTCTATTTTAAAATTTTTCTTTAGATAAGGGATAAGCTGCTTACAAAGAATTCTTGCAAATTTTAAAACAATTATTAGGAGATTTTGTGAACTGATTTTTTTCTGGATTCTCTCTCGTTCGTATTCAAGGGAATCAAAAACCAATAAAATCTATGTCACTTCAAAACGGAAATGACGCAATCGGCTACCGGTTTAGTTGTAAAATTATGTAAATTAAAACTTGCACCTAAAATTTGACTTGGGCTTCAAAAAAAAATAAAACTTATATAACATACAATAATTAGTTAAAAAAAAAAAAAACATTGTGTTAATAGTATTCAGGTCAGGCAAAAAAAACAAATTTAAAAGTAAGAGGAAAGATATGCAGTCATAAATAAAAAAAAGTCGCACTTAAAAGGCTTTAATCGTCCTCGGCCTCATCCAAATTTAAAGTATCCACTAGTATCGAATTCTGAATGGAGGGGTCTACTTGTTTCCATTTTTTGATAGCCCGAGTCAAATCACTGGGGATCACCCAGTCATGTACTCCACTTGACAACCTGAGAGCAAGTTGATTCGTTTTCATCGTGGACGATACACTCAAGACATTTAGCCCATTCAGATTTTTCGTTTTGGTGACTGAAAAAATCAAGAACTGTCTCTCTGCTCCAGCACTTGACTAGGGCAAGCTGCAAAGAGCTAGAAAGAACTTGGGCAAGTATGGATTCGCAAGTATAAAATTTCGTTTCCAGCAGCTTCTTTAAAAAGGGACAAAACTAACAAACGTAGCAGTTGTTATGAGAGTATATATATATATATATATATATATATATATATATATATATATATATATATATATATATATATATATATATATATGTATATATATATATATAGTGCCCTTTTGCCCTAGTGCCCTTTTTAATAGTCGAAAGTGATTGGAAGCCTTGACATTTTTATAGTAAAGATCGATGAGGGTATAATATATAATTTTTGTTGTTGTTTAGACCAGGGCACTTCGTATTGAAGGAATTGTCTTGGGAACTTCGAAAAGGGCTCATTCTATTGAAAATAGAAATGGCTGATGCCCTTTTTAATAGTCGAAAGTGAATTAAGGGCAGCTAATCCCCCTTCTACTCCCACGCCCACCCTCCCATTTCTGCTCTTAAAATTTAACCAAATCAAAATAGCGTAAGTGTATCTAAACTATCAAAGAGAGTAAACAGATTTTTTTGCGAATGGTATCAAGTTTTCCATTTCAGCTCAACTAGAGGAGGTATGAAACTAAATTAAACAGCATTATTTGTGTCTAGATTTCTAAAAGGGTATATGCTGTTAAAAATTGCTGAAAATTTTTCTCCAGCATACAAATAGCAGACCAAACTATAAAATCTTAAAAAACGAAAAGATTTAAAGTAATATTTTCTTTTTCTCTGAAAAGACTATGTCAATATAAAACGAACATAAATTAATCAAAAAAACTTTTTCCACAAAATAAGTTTTTCAAAGAAAAGTAAAGAACTCCATTAAACAAAAAAATGAGCAAAAATAAAATAAAATAATCTATCAAGCGTGAAACTACCACAAATCAGCATCGATAAATAAATGAAACCCAACACGAAAAGAAATTACAATAATTAACCGAGTCAAACTCAAAACGTGCAGAAATTAACATAAGTTGGGCGCAAAACCCATATGCCTTCCCAAGGCCAGAACAAAATTGCACTTTACTGAAAAAATACAAATGAATGTGCATTGTCAGCTTAATATACATATACTGATATTTAGTAATCAAAATGTTAATATTATTTTATTTATTAAAGTTATAAAAGTAAAAATATGACCCGTTTCTACGGGTCTATAAAAGTTAAAAAAGAAAACTGACCTGTTTCTACGGATGCTTGAATCATACAGGCTTATTTTAGTTTTGACAAGATTTTTGAAGAAACTAAATTTCAACTTTGGGAGGGGAAACTTGGGTCTGAGGAGGGAGGGCAAACCAAGGTCTATTGGGCTTTTACCTCCCCCCTCCTGCCCCACGCCAAATTAAGGCCCGGTTTTACATATCTAATTATTAAAGAATTTTTTTTCATGAGCTGTTTCTCCTCTTCGCATCGGCTTATCTAAAAGAAGAAGTGAGAAGCATTTCGTATTTCTAATACTAAAGCAAGAAACTAGAACAGGGAATTTTAATATGTTGTTAAATTGTTTTACAAAAGTTATTTGATAAAAATATTTTATATTATAAAAGGAAACTGCCTACAATTTTAAACATATATAAGTTTAAACCAAACAAAAATTATTAACGACTCGTGTTTCGTAATTTTTATTGTACAAATAGTAATATACGGTGTTCTTGCATTTGATACAGCAGAGCATAATTTCATAATTTTTGAAATGCTAATTGACCGAAGATTGATATCCTGATCTTCGTAAATTAGCATACCAATTCTTCGAAAGATATTTGTATCGTAAGGGTTATCTCCTAGTGCCAAATTCTTAAGGAGCGGTCCCCCAACTTCATGCAACGAATGCCAGATACAGTGATGCCAAACGTGGTACAATTGTACCATTTTGGTACATTTCACCTCTACTGGTACAATTTAGTACATTCCCATAAAATATGGTACATTTTACAAAATTATGGTACAATTCAGTATTTTTGTACCTATATCTGCATTCTTTGATCTACAAATATTTGATTTCACCCTGATCTGTTCGGCATAGTCAAGATAAGGGACAGACAAGCAGTCACCAATTGTCCTTCTTTTGTTAACTGACACTTCATTTCCGGTGTCCTAAAATCGACAAAAACATCTTTCTGTGTATCAACATTAAGTCTTACCGATTGAAAATGAAGCTATAATGACACTTGGATTCGTGATGGTTGGGAATGTAGTGGAACAAAAACAAAAGCCAACCACCCAAGGTGAATTGCCTCAGCTTGAAAATTTTTATTACGGACAAAGGAGCCTGCTAAGAGAAATTAAAAGTAAGAAGAAATTTAAAATAAGGCGATTTAGCTCAACTGCATATATATATATGTATATATATATATATATATATATATATATATATATATATATATATATATATATATATATATATATATATATATATATATATATATATATATATATATATATATATATATATATATATATATATATATATATATATATATATATATATATATATATATATATATATATATATATATATATATATATATATATATATATATATATCAAGACCGTATCCAGGGGGGGGGGTTACCCGGTTTGAACCCCCCCCCCCGAAATTTTTGACTGACTCGAAAATAAGTCGAAAATTAGTAAAACCTAGGTAAAAATCAGTAAAATTAGTCGAAAACTGAGTCAAAATTAGTAAACCCCCCCCCCCCCAAAAAAAGTCAAAAATCAGTAAACCCCCCCCTGAACAGAAATCCTGGATACGGCCCTGATATATACATATATATATATATATATATATATATATATATATATATATATATATATATATATATATATATATATATATATATATATATATATATATATATATATATATATATATATATATATATATATATATATATATATATATATATATATATATATATATATATATATATATATATATATATATATATATATATATATATATATATATATATATATATATATATATATATATATATACATATATATATATATGCAGTTGAGCTAAATCGCCTTATTTTAAATTTCTTCTTACTTTTAATTTCTCTTAGCAGGCTCCTTTGTCCGTAATAAAAATTTTCAAGCTGAGGCAATTCACCTTGGGTGGTTGGCTTTTGTTTTTGTTCCACTAAATTCCCAACCATCACGAATCCAAGTGTCATTATAGCTTCATTTTCAATCGGTAAGACTTAATGTTGATACACAGAAAGATGTTTTTGTCGATTTTAGGACACCGGAAATGAAGTGTCAGTTAACAAAAGAAGGAAAATTGGTGACTGCTTGTCTGTCCCTTATCTTGACTATGCCGAACAGATCAGGGTGAAATCAAATATTTGTAGATCAAAGAATGCAGATATAGGTACAAAAATACTGAATTGTACCATAATTTTGTAAAATGTACCATATTTTATGGGAATGTACTAAATTGTACCAGTAGAGGTGAAATGTACCAAAATGGTACAATTGTACCACGTTTGGCATCACTGTATCTGACATTCGTTGCATGAAGTTGGGGGACCGCTCCTTAAGAATTTGGCACTAGGAGATAACCCTTACGATACAAATATCTTTCGAAGAATTGGTATGCTAATTTACGAAGATCAGGATATCAATCTTCGGTCAATTAGCATTTCAAAAATTATGAAATTTTGCCATTATATTGCTCTGCTGTATCAAATGCAAGAACACCGTATATTACTATTTGTACAATAAAAATTACGAAACACGAGTCGTTAATAATTTTTGTTTGGTTTAAACTTATATATGTTTAAAATTGTAGGCAGTTTCCTTTTATAATATAAAATATTTTTATAAAATAACTTTTGTAAAACAATTTAACAACATATTAAAATTCCCTGTTCTAGTTTTTTGCTTTAGTATTAGAAATACGAAATGCTTCTCACTTCTTCTTTTAGATAAGCCGATGCGAAGAGGAGAAACAGCTCATGAAAAAAAATTCTTTAATAAGTAGATATGTAAAACCGGGCCTTAATTTGGCGTGGGGCAGGAGGGGGGAGGTAAAAGCCCAATAGACCTTGGTTTGCCCTCCCTCCTCAGACCCAAGTTTCCCCTCCCAAAGTTGAAATTTAGTTTCTTCAAAAATCTTGTCAAAACTAAAATAAGCCTGTATGATTCAAGCATCCGTAGAAACAGGTCAGTTTTCTTTTTTAACTTTTATAGACCCGTAGAAACGGGTCATATTTTTCCTTATATCCCATAAGGGTTACCATCCTAAAAGACCTAATTTCCAGAACGCTCAACTATGTTGAACAAAATGGATATCTCAAAATTTGATCGGATGTGTTTTGGAAAATGATGGGCGTGAGAGGGGCGTTAGTCGCTATCCAATCATTTTCAACTATTAACAAAGGCACTAGCCCTTTCAATTTCCAATTGAATGTGCCCTTTTGAAGTTTCTACGACAACGCTTTCAATAAAAACTTTATATGCCCCAGGGCATAACTTGCCCTAAGGGCTTTGGGGGGAGGGGCTGTCACCCTTAAAGACCTAATTTCCAAAGCTTTAAACATCGCTGAACGAAATGACCATCTAAAAATTTCGATTAGATGTGTTTTGGGATAAGGTGGGCGGGAGAGGGGGGTTAGTTGCCCTCACATAACTTTCGAATATTAAAGATGATACTAGCCCTTTGAATTTAAAATCGAATGAGCCATTTTTCAAGTTTCTACGACAAAGATTTCAATAAAAACCTTATATGCCCCCAGGGCATAACTTATAATCCTTGCCCTGAGGGTTGTGGGCGAGTGTACTCCTCAAAAATGTATTTTCTTTCTAAAAATCAACTACGCTGAATAAAATGGCTATCTCAAAACTTTCATTGGATGTATTTGGGGGAATGATGGGCGTGGGGGGGCTAGTTGCCCTCCAATCACCTTCGACTATTAAAAAGGGCACTAGCCCTTTCAATATCCAATCGAATGAGACTTTTTGAAGTTTATACGACAACGCCTTCCATAAAAACCTTATATGCCCCCAGGGCATAACTTAAAACCCTTGCCCTAAGGGTTTTTGGGGACTGTCCTCCTCAAAAACACATTTTCTATCTGGAAATCAAGTACGCTGAACAAAATAGCTATCTCAAACTTTAGATTGGATGTGTGTGGGGGAATGGTGGGCGTGGGGGGGCTAGTTGCCGTCCAAACACTTTCGACTATTAAAAAGGGTACTAGCCCTTCGAATTTCCAATCAGATGAGCCTGTTTTGAAGTTTCTACGACAACGCTTTCTATAAAAACCTTATATGCCCCCAGGGCATAACTTAAAACCCTTACCCTGAGGGTTGTGGGGGAGTGTCCTCCTCAAAAACATATTTTCTATCTTGAAATCAACTACGCTGAACGAAATGGCTATCTCAAAATTTTGATTGGATTTTTTTGGGAGAATGATGGGTGGGGGGAGCTAGTTGCCCTCCAATCACTTTTGACTATTAAAAAGGGCACTAGAACTCTCAATTTTCAATCGAATAAGCCCCTGTTGAAGTTTTTATGACGACTTTTTCCATAAGAAGGGCCCAGCTCTAAAGGAAAAAATAATAAATAGTACATTGTGCCAACATCGTTCTTATATGCCCTCAGGGCATAACTTAAAACACTTGCCCTGAGGGTTGCAGGGGAGTATCTTCCTCAAAAACATATTTTCTATCTGGAAATCAACTACGCTGAACAAAATGGCTATCTCAAAATTTTGACTGGATGTGTTTGGGGTAATGATGGGCGTGGGGGTGCTAGTTGCCCTCCCATCACTTTCGACTATTAAATAAGGCACTAGCCACTCCAATTTCCAATCGAATGAGTCCTTTTTGAAGTTTTTACGACAACTCCTTCGATATAAAGTGCCCGGCTGAAGAAAAAAATATATTGTGCCCTCATGGTTCTTTACTTAGGCAGCACTGGCGCGCTGCCTATGAAAATACCAAAAAAGGTATTTTTCTAAATCTAGGAGAAGAAAAAAATCTTGAATTTGGATTTTGGCCCCCTCCCCTTCAATTGACGCCAATGAGATTATAATACAGGGAACCTAATGACACTAGTTATATTTTGTTAGCATGTTTAATTCAAGGCAGCCCTAGCTCTATATTATTACCCAGTGTATGAGTATTAGCAGTAAAATTCCATCTCAGACCCCCTCCTCTTCACTTAATGCTTGAATATAGCCCTGACTATACAGCCCTAAGCAGCAGCCCTGACTTTATTTGTGTGCTTCTCTGGCATTTACCATTCACCAACAGTTGGTTCATAAAAAAGACCAAGTAAGCAAAGTTTTGATGTAGCCTCAAGCTTTTTCGAAGCATTGGGTTGGGGCTGGTTGTAGTTGTACTAACAGCGAATACAAGGTTGTAGTTGCTCTTCACCCTAATGCAAACATTACAAACTAAGCTACTCTCCTGTAGACTATACCACAGTCAGATCTGTCGCATATGAAAAGAAGGGCCGTTCTGCCCCATATGTTTTCCTTATGATTAATCAATTTCCCTACCTACCCTCAATTGTTTAGTATTGTTTTCCTTCAGAAGGAGTAATTTATGTTCAACGGATATGCTTCTAAGACTTCAGCTGATTCGTGGTAAGTACTATTGGGACCAAAATAATCATGCAATTACCATTTTTATTTTGATATTTTCAAGATGGTCTCCCCTCTGTAATATAACCTTTCTCGAAAGAAATTCCTGCACATGTTGCTGCCTGGAATACTGCCCGGGCTCTAACGACACTGTGTTTCCATGGTAAAAAGTGTTCAATATTTGAATACTTTAAGAAGTATCCATGAATTCCCATAAACTTTCAAAAATACGGAAAATTATGAACCTCTTTGAAAAATTTGTATATTGTGAAGCCTGTAACCACAGGTTCCTCAAGATCTTTCATCGTAATTTGAAGTGTATAGACTTGCTAGCTTCCCCTCAATTTTCAACGAAACAAAATTCACCTAGTAGAATTTACCTCTACTCCCCTGACACTAGGTGGATTTGGTCAATTAGTATTTCAAAATTATAAACTTTAAAGTTATGCAGTCAGCAAAGTTAAAAATACATTAAAATGATATATAACTATTTATACAACAAAAGATACGCCAAATATGAGTCCTTAAAAATTTTGTTTGGTTTACATTTATAAAACTTGAAATTCTGGGCAGTGTCCTTTTATAATACAAAATGTTTTGTTTTCCGAAGGATTTGAAAATTTATAAGAAATTAAATAAGAAACAAGTCCTTAATTTTCAACGAAACATAACTCACCTACTATTTATTTTTTTTTTAATTTACCTCTACTCCTGTCACATCAGATCATATACATATGCTGATATTTATTCCTTAAAAGCTTAATTAATTTTTGTTTTCTTAAAGTTATAAGCGAAAACATTTAAAAGAATTTTTTCCGTAAAGAACAAATTATATTCTGACTTTTAGAAAGCATAGAGATTATAAAACCCTACTCAGATTAATTTCTGCTCGTTTTGAGTTTGACTTATTTATATTTCTATTTGTTTCCGGTTTCATTTATTTATTGATACTGATTTGTGGTAGTTTTATCCTTGGTAGATTATTTGATTCTATTTTTGTTCATTTTTGGTTTAATGGAGTTCCTTATTTTTTTTTGGAAAACTTATTTTTTGCAAAAAGTTTTTTTGATTAATTTCTGTTCGTTTTATATTGACATAATCTTTTTCAAGGAGAAAGACTGAGCCTCTTCTGAAGTTAAACAACCGTTCCTTCCATAAAAACCTTTAATACCTCCTGGGCATAACTTACAACCCTTGCCTCTAATCTCTGGGGTTTGTTTCAACCCTAAAAGCCTTGTTACATGATATTTAGACTATTTTGAATAGAATGGCTATCTCAAAATTTCTATTAGACGCATTTTGGGACAATATGACGTGTGTGTAAGGGTGAAAGGATAACTGCCCTCCGATCACTATGACTCTTAAGAAGAGCACTAGATCGTCTGATTACCAATCCAATGAGCCCCCTTTGAAGTTTATATGACCACACTTTCTATAAAAACCCTATATGTCCCCAGGGCACAACTTACAACCCTTGCCTTGAGGGCCGGGGGGATTTGTTATCCTCAAAGACATAATTTCCAGACCTTTCTGATAGCCTTAACAAAATGGCTATATCAAAATTTAATTGGAAATGTTTGGGGAAATGATAGGCATGGAGGGAGACATTTGCCCTCTGGTCACTTTCGACTAATTAAAAAGGCACTAGTCCTCTCAATTTCTAATCGAATGATCCCTTTATGAAGCTTCTACGACAAAACTTTCTATAAAATGTTTAATGTCCCAAGGGCATAACTTAAGACCCTTGTCATGAGGGCTATGGGGGTAGAGTTGTCATCCTCAAAGACATAATTTCCAGACCTTTCAACAACGTTGTACAAATTGTCCATATCAAAATGTTGATCGGAAATGTTTGAGGAAATGATGGGCGTTGGGGGTGGGGGGATTCTTCCTCTGATTACTTTCGACTATAAAAAAGGGCAATAGCCCTCTCAATTTCCAATTGAAAGAGTCCTTTCTGAAGTTTTTACGACAACACTTTCTATATTACATTATATCCCCCCAGGGTATAAATTACAACCTTAGCCCTGAGGGCTGTTAGGGGTTGTCATACTCAAAAACATAATTTCTGGACCCTTCAATTGGGTAGGGGGTGGGGCATTCATCCTTCAATCACTTTTGACTATTAATAAGGGCACTAGCCTTTTCAATTCCCAATTGAATGAGTCCTTTTTGAAGTTTCAACGACAACGCTGGTAAAGACCTGATTTCCAGAACTTTCAACTACGTTGAACCAAATGTCTATCTCAAAATTTTGATTGGATGTATTTGGGGAAATGGTAGGGTTGAGAGGGGCGTTGACCCCCAATCACTTTCGACTATTAAATAGGGCACTAGCGCTTTCAATTTCCAATCTAATGAGACCTTTTTGAAGTTTCTAAGACAAAGCCTTTTACAAAACCTTATATGCCCCCAGGATATAACTTACAACCCTTGCGCTGAGGGCTGTGGGAGGAGTGTCATCCTCAAAGACATATTTTCCGGACTTTTCAACTACGTTGAACAAAATGGTTGTCTCAAAATTTTGTTGGATGTTTTTAGGGAAATGGTGGGCGTGGGAGGGGTGTTAGTTTTCCTTCAATCCCTTTTGACTGCTAAAAAGGGCACTAGCCCTTCGAAGTTTTCGAAATTTATATTACAACGCTCTATAAAAACCTTATATGCACCCAGGGCATAACTTAAAACCCTTGCCCTGGGAGGTAGGGGCTGATCAACCTCAAAGACATAATATCCAGAACTTTCAACTACGTTGAAAAAAAATGGCTATCTCAAAATTTTGATTCGATGTGTCTGGGGTGATGGTGGGCGTGAGAGGGAGGTTTTTTGCCCTCCAATCAGTTTCGACTAGCCTATTAAAAAGGGCACTAGCCCTTTTAATTTCCAATTGAAAGTGCCCTTATTGAAATTTCTACAACAACATTTTCTATATAAAAAAAACCTTATATGCCCCCAGGGCATAACTTACAACATCACCCCTTAGGGCTCTGGGGGGAGTGTCATCCTCAAAGACCTAATTTCCAGAACTTTAATCTACGTTGAACAAAATGGTCATCTCAAAATTTTGATTGGCTGTATTTGGAGAAATGGTGAGCTTGAAAGGGGGACTAGTCGCCCTCCAATCACTTTCGACTATTAAAAAGGGCATCAGCCCTTTCAATTCCAATCAAATGAGAAGTTTTTAAAGTCTCTACGAAAATGTTTTCTATAAAAAACCTTATATGCCCCCAGGGCATAACTTTCAACCCTTGCCCTGTGGGGTTTGGGGGGTTTGTCATCCTCAAAATATATTTCCAGGTACATAATTTCCAGAACTTTCAACTGCGTTAAACAAAATAGCTATCTCAAAATCTTAATTGAATTTGCTTGGTGAAATGGTGGGCGTGAGAGGGGGGTTAGTTGCTCTCCATTCACTTTCGATCATTAAAAACGGGGCTAGCCCTTTCAATTTCCAATCAAATGAGCTCTTTTTGAAGTTTCTACGACAACACTTTCTATAAAAAACCTTATATACCCCTTGGGTATAACTTAAAACCCTTCCCCTGAGGGCTCTGAGGGGGTTGTCGTCCAAAAAGACCTAATTTACAGAACTTTGAACTACGTTGAACAAAATGAATATCTCAAAATTTTGATTGGGAGTGTTTGGGGAAATGGTGAGCATGAGAGGGGCTTGGTCGCCCTCCTATTACTTTCAACTATTAAAAAGTGCACTTGCCCTTTCAATTTTCAAACGAATGAGCCCTTTTTGAAGTTTTACGACAAAGCTTTCTATTAAAACCTCATATGCCCCCAGGGCATAACTTACAACCCTTGCCCTGACGGCTCTGGGGGGCTGTCATCCTCAAAGACATAATTTTCAAAACTTTCAACTACGTTGAAAAAATGGCTGTCAGAAAATTTTGATTGTATGTGTTTGGGACAATGGTGGGCGTGAGAAGGAGGTTAGTTGCCCTCCAAATACTTTTGACTATTAAAAAGGCCACTAGCCATTTCAATTTTCAATTAAATGAACCCTTTTTGAAGTTTCTACGATAACGCTGTCCATAAAAACCTTATATGCCCCCAGGGCATAACTTACAACACCCTTGCCCTGAGGGCTCTGGGGGGGGGGTTCATCCGTAAAGACCAAATTTTCAAAACTTTCAACTACGTTGAACAAAATGGCGATCTAAAAACTTTGATTGTATGTGTTTGGGTAAAAGCTGGGCGTGAGAGGGGGGTTAGTTGCCCTCCAAACACTTTTGACTATTACAAAGGCCACTAGCCATTTCAATTTTCAATTAAATGAGCCCTTTTTGAAGTTTCTACGACAACGCTGTCTATAAAACCTTATATACCCCCAGGGCATAATTTACAACCCATGCCCTGAGGGCTGTGTGTGTGTGGGGGGGGGGGGTAGGGGCGGTTTTCATCCGTAAAGACCAAATTTTCAAAACTTTCAACTACGTTGAAAAAAATGGCTATCTAAAAACTTTTATTGTATTTGTTTTGGAAAATGGTAGGCGTGAGAGGGGGGTTAGTGGCCCTCCAAACACTTTTGACTATTAAAAAGGGCACTAACCCTTTGAATTATCAATTGAATGCGCCCTTTTTCAAGTTTCTACGATAAAGCTTTCAATAAAAACCTTATATGCCCCCAGGATATAACTCAAAACCCTTCCCCTGAGGGCTCTGAGGGGTTTATCATCCTCAAAGACCTAATTTACAGAACTTCCAACTACGTTGAACCAAATGTCTATCTCAAAATTTTGATTGGATATGTTTGGATAAATAATGGGCGTGGAAAAGGTGTTAGTTGCCTTCCATCACTTTTGACTTTTAAAAAGTGCACTAGCCCTTTCAATTTCCAACCGAATGAGCACCTTTGGAAGTTTCTACGACAACACTTTCTATGAAAACCTTATATGAGTAGTAGTGTTATATCAATACTCCGGGAGGGCAGGTAGCCAATCATTCCGGGGGGCAGGTAGCCAATCATTCCGGGAGGGCAGGTAGCCAATCATTCCGGAAGGGCAGGTAGCAAATCAGTCCAGGAGGGCAGGTAGTCAATCATTCTGGGGGGGCAGGTAGCCAATCATTCCGGGAGGGCAGGTAGCCAATCATTCCGGGAGGGCGGGTAGCCAATCATTCCGGGAGGGCAGGTAGCAAATCAGTCCAGGAGGGCAGTTAGCCAATCATTCCGGGGGGCAGGTAGCCAATCATTCCGGGAGGGCAGGTAGCCAATCATTCCGGGAGGACAGGTAGTCAATCATTCCAACGGGGCAGTCATTAACATACATCATATAAAAAATCACCTTGCCTATAAAGTCATATCTTCGGTTGTTTTTTTTTATGTTGTAATTATAATCAGCATACCATGAAAATTCGTGATGTTCACAGTACAATGATTTTATATTAAATTTCATGTTTCTGTTAAAGTAACGTCTGTTTTCAAACATCAATGGTTGTTTTCCTGGTATGGTTAAATGAACTTGATGGTTACGAAATTCTTTCTGTTTAGCAATATGTTAGGCGTGGTTTTTTTATGTTTCGTCTTGAACACGGGTATATAAACTCTGATGACAAGTTGTTTTCTCAGTTCAAAATTGGCATTTGAAATAACACCATGAATTTGAACAAAAGGAATATTTATGAAAGCTACAAGCAAGAAGTAAGTTATTCAATTGTATTCTTAGCGGGTAAAGACATTAATTCTAATATAATTTACTGAATGGCTTATACAGTCCCCTTATAGTTAAAGAATTGTTAAATATTTTTGAATCTGGATCTTCAGAGGTTGGTAAAGAGCAATATCAAAACAAAAAAGTACGTAAACACTGCATTTAAATGGTTTGCGAGCTTAGTACATGAGGCAAATCATATTTATTTTCGTCGCTATTTTCCCTACATCCCATCCATCCCTTATTTAACCCCCTCCCCTAACTTTTTTTGTTTTTTTCCACCTTGTTTTACAGGTGTTAGAATGACATGAAACATACTTAAAACAAAAAAAATCACATTTAATATTTTCCGAACTCAGAATGAGAATGATATAGAAATGTTAGTCGTGACTTTTACTCAAAATGTCATAAAATATTTTCCAAACTCAAAATGAAAATGATATAGAAATGTTAGTCGTGACTTTTACTATTAGAAAAATAATGTTTGTAGTGACATTTTTTTCAATGTATTAAAATCAGCAGAAAAATATAATGACACTTGATTTAAGTTTCAAAACATATTTTTGGGCATGGCCTGCTCCTATTGATAAGGACTGATGGTTCTCATTCAATATTTTTTCATGAGAAAAAAACTATTTTTTTCTAGGATTTCCCGGAGCTCCCACTACCCGTTAAGAAGACAAGGAGGGGCGAAGTGACTCCAGTGGTCATTTCAAACAGACCAACTGTTATATAATATGGTCGTTGGCCGAGACCATTAATCTCATCAAGAACCAACGTAAACCACCCAAAAGCCAGCTGTCGAGCTGCCACATCCAACAACCACAACAAGATGCCACAGCCATCCGGACCCATCATACACCAGCCAACAGTCAACAGTCCAACTGCCAAACCCAACATGCAAGCTGTAGTCCCATTCCAAGAACTTGATGTAGCCATGGAACCAGTTGCCTCTCTCCGTGATTACGTAAGAAAAATTGAATCTTCTCTCTCTCTCTCTTTCTCTCTCTTATCTCTGTATATATCTATCCCAGTGTGCGTGTTATAAAAGAAAAGAAAAAAGCGAGTTATTAAGTGTGTATGTTTGTGAACTATGTTTTAATGACAAAAAAACACAACGTTCAAATGTTAGGATCTAACTTAAATTAAGAAGTAAAAAAAGTAAAATCTATGGGGAATTTGGGTTGGATTTAGGTTATTATTTTTCCACTCCTCATTTGGTGATGAATTTAATTCTTAAAATCAGTAAAGAGGAAATAGGCTTGATCACTGACGTGGATCGGCATCTATTTGTAGAGAGATCAATGAGAGGAGGGTATGTTTTTCATAGAGATCGTATACTTGAAACTGATCTGACTGGACAAGACACCGGTGTAAAGTCGGATGCAGTTTTCTTAGATATGAACTCCCTTTATCCGTCGGCAATGTTTTACTACTCTTTGCTGTGTGGTAATTACAAATGGCTTAACGATCCTTGTGCTTCAGATTTCTCCAACATTGCTAATGTTGAGGAGAATGGGCCGCAAGGATGGTTTTTTTTAATCGATGGTGAAATACCGGTTGAGCATCATGACTCGGTGAAGGATTTTGTTTTCCCGTGCATAAACACAGCGGTGACTAGGGAATCTTCGAGTCCATACAATATTTCTAAGGTAGAGAATAAGAGTGTGCACTGGACACCTTCAAAACAAAAACTTATCGCTGACCTTCATCCGAAAGAGAATATCGTTGTACATCACGTTCTTTTGCAGTGGATGGTATCCAACGGTTTCACCATCACAAGGATGCATAGAGCCCTCCAATTTGACCAAAAACCCTATTTGAAAACGTTTATTGACACTTTTGTCAGTAAACGTTCCGAAGCGAAAAGGAAGGTTGAAAAGGAAATCTTTAAATTCATTTTGAACTCGGCCTTTGGTAAAATGTGTGAGAGTGTACGTAATCGAAGTCGTTGTGACGTTGTGAATCACCCAAAAGAATGTGCTCGAATCGTTGCTGATCCAAACTTCACATCATTCACCATCATAGACTCCAATATGGTCCTCTTGAATAGAACAAAAACGTAATTTTAAATAAAAATATTGCAGCTGGTAGCGCAATAAGAGAAATTTCAAAAAAACTCATGTTGTCATTCTTTTACGATTTGTGTAGAAGCCAATGGCCGGGGGAGGGAGAAGTTCAAGTATATTACGGGGATACCGATTCACTTTTGCTAAAAGTTAGAACCACGAATTTATTGGAAGATTTGGAAAAAGCGCGCACATTAACTCTCGAATAGACTTTACCAATTGGGAAGAGTCCATTTACCCGAAGCTAGTGAAGAGCCAGGCCCCAAATCAGTTATTAACGTTAAAATCAGAGACGAGAAGTGACTTGATTTCAAGGGGTGTGCTTGCAGGTCTGAAGGTGTACTGTGTGCAAAAACACAACGAGGTAATAAAAAAAAGTCTGCAAGGGGCTGCCTAGACACTACGTGAATAAGAATTTCGAAATGAATGTATATAGAAACTATGTGGAAAATAGTATAGCTCCAAGGGCGAAAGTCATGGCGATTTGCTCTTTAAAATTTAAAAACCTAAGAGTTTTAGTTGATAAAATAGCCATGTGTCCCGTGTCGGATAAAGTCTATGTGTGTGCGGATAGTGTGACGGTGCTACCCCACGGACATTATCTAACTTCTGACCGAAGTGTATGTCGAGATTATAGACATCGCCTTGGTCTGGAAAAATTCAATAGTAAATGGTTCGGTGGTGGTGGGATCCTTTTAAATAGATGTTTTATTCCCACCTCAGTAGTGGTTTTTTTTCCCCAGCTCAGCAGTGGTTTTTTCCCCCGACTCAGCAGTGTTTTTTTTTATTTATGGCAAGATAAAGTCACATGTTTTTTTCTTGTTTTTTTGTAAATAAAAAAAATGTGTTCAAAATCGTTGTTTTTTTACCCCGCGGTCAGCGCCCCGGGGGGGGGGCTGCCGCGCCCTTCCGGTGGGGACCCCTTTTCTAATCGTTATAAGTGCTTTTTTTAGGGTCTTTTTATTGAATAAATAAAAAAAATATATTGTTTTGAATTAATTACGTGATAGTGCCTTTTTCATGTTTTTTTATGTGTGTATTAATAAAACATGTAGTATTTTTTGTAGTGATGTTTTTATTTGTGAATAAAAAACATGTATCATTCTTTAAAATGTTTTATTTTCTTCTTGTTCTCGAATCTGATTAGGGAAATTACTATTATTATTTATTCAAGGGAACGATGCAACCTACGGTCAGTTGTGTTTTGAAATCGGTGAAAGGAAGACTATACATCAATTTAAAACTCCATTTAGGTCGTTTCTTTGCGGACCATCAATGTCTGGCAAAACGACACTTCCAACAAAAATTTACTATTGCTAAAGTGTTTGGCAAGAATCCTTTGATAGAATAAAAACTATTGCCCCAGACACGAAATTCATGCATGGACTTGACATTTTTAATAGTATTGAATAAAACTCTTGGTTGATTATTGACGATCTGGCTGAATCCATTGAAGAATGGTCTCAGAAGGTGATAAAATTATTCACTGTCTGATCTCATCATCAGCGGATCTCCGTAACCCTAGTTCTACACAATCTCTTTCAGCAGAGCAAGTGTATGAGAACACTTGCTTTGAATTGCACCTACTATATCATCTACAGGGTTGTTCGTGATTCCAGTTCCCTCATAACGTTAAACAGACAGGTGTATCCGGGTGAACCGAAATTCCTACTCTCGGCCTACAATCAGGCTACCAACAAACCCTAAGGATAAATTCTATTGGACCTCAATCAGAACACACCCGAGCATTTACGTGTAGTCACCGATATTTTTACAATGAAATTACTGTATATCTGCCGGTGAACAGTAAAAAAGATCGTTAGTTGCAATCATGAAACTGAAGAAACTACATGAAAATCGACATTTATTCACCGTCCTAGGTAATTCAAAACCACGACTTAGGAAGGCCATGCTCAAACATGGTGTCGACAGAGAATTCACTAATCTCATATCTTAATTTTGTTTAAATCTAACTGAAGGTAATGTTCAACTGCCTGAAGGTGTTATCAACAGACAAAGCAACATTGTTCCCTTGTACGCTCCCTAGCGTCAGCAGCAAGCAAAAATAAAGGAAGTGATTTTAATAGAAAACAACTTCTTCAAGCGGGTGGTAGCTTCTTTACACTTTTACAGCCAATCATTGCAGGACTTATAAACAGTTTTCTCAAGAGAGAGAGAGAATGTCCAAACCCTATAAATTTACTCCAATTGAACTCGCCCTTTCGTCAAAGGAACATTTCGAGGACAATCTCAATAAATTCGTTAACAATGAGACAATTGCCGACGATGAAAAATTAATTCTGCTTCAGAATGTGCACCGTGAGTAATATGTGATATACATAAAATACAAAAAAATTAAATTCTTTCTTTCTAAAGATAATTCCGACATAAATTAAACTTCCTCTAATTAAGTTTAAATCTCGTTTCAAAAAGAAAAATTCTTAATAAGCAAAAAGAGAAACTGCATTTTAGCCTCAACGACGCTCTTCGGTTTTGAATTTCGCTAAGATATTTGGTAATAATACAATCAATAGATACAGAGTTCACAGGAAGCTTAAGCTATAAGAGCAGTATGAATGTTAAATCATCAAAAATATTTAAAACGAATTATTGGATGGACAGTTAGCATAATGAAGTGAGTTCGTCCATATAATGATAAGGTGGCGGGCCCCTCCACAGGAATTGGGCCAATCGTGAAATAGCTCTCACGGAACAGAATCATTACTTAGGATATATAGTGAAGAAACGTGTTTTTCGCGTCATTATTGTCATTACTATTATGGAGGCATTATGATGGGGGCATTCGTTGATCAGAATTATTATTATTGGCATTCGTATGGATTCATTTTGTCAGAACTATTATTGGACATTCATTTGTCAGAATTATCACTATGCAGTCATTGTAGAGATTTGGTAATTATTATCTCTGCCTCCATTGTTGTCAGTTGAAGTGAAGCACTGTTGTACACCTAAAATTAAGTCTCAATAAAACTATTGCTTTTCTATCTGTATTTGTTTTATTTATATGTCTGTATCCAACCGCACAACAGGTAACTAGTTCGTATGTCTCCATTGGTAACGCTCCCAGGAATCTGATTTCTACATAACATTGGAGGTAATCGTCAAGAAGATAACTTGAGGAAAAGAGGTTACATTGATACAGTTACGTATTTTATTTTCTCTCTAAATTTGAAACTGGTGCGGTCACCCATTTACTTTACTCCCCATTGCTGTGGCGCAATCCTTTATGGCACGATCTTCAGCGTTACAAGTGGCGCGATCGGAGAACTGATAAGGTGAAAGTTCACAGCCTCAAACCTTAACGGCGTAGCTGGTGCGATCGGTATACAGGGTAAATCCCCTTAACATTAAATTTAGCACGGTCAATCATTATTGCCTCAGGTGCCACAGTCTTTCAGTCTGTAACGCCACATATGGCGCGGTCGGCTCAGTATTTAATGCAAGAAGTTGCACAGTCGTAAATTCGGAGGAAAACATGCAAACTAGTTATGCTATAAACTTTGTAATTTAAATTCAATCATTGGGGAGATATGGACATATAAGAAAAAGTAATTAGGCCTATAATCGCTAAGCTATAATAGGAAACCCTTTAGAATATCTCATAGGAGATAATAGCCTCCCCAAAATAGGTTAAGTGAAAAAATAAATTTATTTTTAGTCATTCAAACGCAAAAATGTCAAAAGAATTAGGCGAACTATTAATGGCGCAAAAGTTGGTCGCGAAAAATCTAGAAATAGCAAAATCTATTCCGCAATACCATGGACAAACAGATTTCGACGAATTTAATATCCAATTGGCCCAGTTTGTAGAATTAACAAAAACAGAGCTAGAAACGTTGGTCAGCATGCTCCTATTAAGATTAAAAGGGCAGGTCTTAACCTTCTAAAGCAAATTGAAAATACTATAGGTGATGACGCCAGCTTGCCAATAAATACGGTGGACAAATTGTTAACGGCATTTAAAGATAGATTTATCGAAACCAGTTCCACGAATAAATTAAAACACGGAATGGTATGCTTTGACAATCACAAAACGTAACAGAATATCTTGATAATATACAGATTTCAGTAGAAGCAAAATTCGGAAAAGGTACAGGAGAACTGTATGAAAAAGTCATACTGCATACCTTTTTGCAAGGGCTACCCCAAAAACTATATAGAATGGTAATATCCAAAAATATTCAGACGTTGGATCTTGCAGTTCAGGAGGTAGGGCAAATGATCGAAGTTGATACGATGGTGGCAAATCACAGTAAAACAAAAATAAATAGCCTAGGTGAATCAAACGCAAGCCTGACCTTCAAGGGCGATCAAGCTTCTACAAACTTCTTTTCAAGAGATAATTCCCCAGGTCCACAAAGAAATAGAACGCAAGAACCCGCTAGGCAGAAAACAGTATGTTTTCAGCCCGTCAAACAAATTAGTTATGAAAATAACCCTACAATAATAAAATGCTATATTTGTAATCATATTGGGCATATCGCGAGAGAGTGCCGTTATGTCCCCAATCGCACACCAAGGATCACTGTCGGTAAAACGCAAAATTATGGCAACCATTGGTTCAGCAGAACAAATTTTAGCGCCACTGGTGCACTAGGCTATAGCCAGGGAAGATTGCGCCAATCAGTACCTCACAACGCGTACCAACAGAATTTGTACAACCCTGCCCCTAATAGGCAAAATAATTACCGGCCGACGGGAAATGCAAATTTTTCAAGCCGACGGCAAATAATTAATTGGCCGACGAGAAATGAAAATTTTTAAGGCCAACGGCATTTGCAGTCGACGCCAGCACCCAGCACTGGCGCAAGAAATCCAAACTATCGTAATAATACATGGCGAAGGCAGACAAATGCAAATCAATTAGATATGCCAACGGAAATTCACACGTCTGAATCTCTATTGCAGACACCGACGTATGAACTAAATCCACGGGGAAACGTGTCAGGCCCCTCAGAAGAATAAATTGGACCCAGAGGGTGCCTAGAATATTTTATAGGTCTATCCCAATAGTAGTACCGTCTTGTAATAATAGTAACAATAAGTTAACCTATATTTAATGATTTTTGTGTGGCAAATGTTTACTTTAAAAGCTTTAGTTGACTCTGGTGCAACGGTTAGCATCATAAACTCATGCGTATTTAATATATCGCCTCCGCATATTAGGTGGCAAAGAAATTTTAATAATCCCAATTGAACTACTGTGACAGGGCATAAATTGGATGCAAAAGGTTCAATTCACCTAGACGTAAAAAGGGATATAAGAATTTTTCCGACAAATTTTATAATATGCAATAGCTTTCCGTATGAAGCCATTATCGGCGCAATTTCTTAAGGTCGAATAAGGTATTATTAGACGTAGCAAACGAAAGGCCTGTCTACCCGGCTAAGGTAGGGGAAGGAATTTCTACCTTAAGAAATTGTAACAGAGGTTACGAAGAAAACGTAACAGTAAATAAAATTTCTGACGGTATAAGGTCGCAATCTTTTGAACCTCATGTCTCACAAGGAGGACATAGCATAATCAGAAATTTGTTCAATTATTCTGAGAGACAATGCAGAAATGAAGTAAATTTAAATAATAAGTGCAGTGAATCTGCAAAAATAAAAATAGGAGATATGCGACAGTATAGGTCGAACGAAATCAAGAAAATAGCGGAATTATGGAAAAACATTGTAAAACCCAACGTGACGCCGCAAGATGCCGCAATGACGCAGCATAGCGCCAGTCTAAATTTAATAAACAATGAAAATAAAGAGAAATATTACGGATTCGCAATACGGAAAACAGAGATCCCTCCCAAAACGATGCAAAGAATTCAAATATCACAGATGATTGAACAATTAGATAGTAAATCTGAAATATGGCTCGCGATCCCATCAAATGAAATTCCTGAAAATCTGTTATGCGAGGAACAGATTATATCTTACGACAAAGGAGAAGGTTTTATTTTGATAACTAATAACCACGAAATTAAACAATTACAGTAAAAAAGGGGACGTGTTTAGTTCAAATCCAAGTTATCTCGTAGAATGATTGAGATAGATGGGAAAATTCCAAAAGAAATCTAGTTAATGGAATTAAAACCTTAAATAACAAATTCCCTCTAACTACATAATAATTCTTAAACAAATTTAATATGGATCATATTACTGACTTGGAACTTAAGAAAAAATTTTGCTATTTATTATGGAATTTTAAAGATGTATTTTCCGCATCTGAAGATGACATCGGACTGATACCGTTTTATGAACATTAAATTTACACGACTGGTAATCCTGGAAAACTCGAAAACGTACAATTTGTGGTCACAACTGATGTTAGTTCAAAAGGTATTGGTGCTATTCTTTCGCAAATAATTCCAATAGGAAACCCTGATCCTTTACAAGGACCTTCTAATAAAAAAAAATAGAAAAAGTTATATGCTATTCGAGTAGAACTTTATCAAAAGGCGAAAGTAATTATTCCGCCACAAACTTAGAATTATTATCTATAATCCACCACTTGGACAAATTTAGACACTATTTAATTGGTAGAAAATTTATATTACGATCAGACCATAAAAGCCTGCAGTACCTGCGCACATTTAAAAACCCCACGAGAATTCTAGCTAGATGGATTATGAAAATCCAAGATCTAGATTAGGAATTTGAATATTTAAAAGGTAAACAAAATGCAACTTGTGACTTTTTGAGTAGATTTCCAGAAAATAGGCCGTCGGAAGCCGAGGAGGACAAAATTAACGCTATCAATACTAAGATTAAACATAAATGTAAGAAAAACAAAGTCAAAGACACAGTAAACGAAAATAAGGATAACTATTATCCCTTGTCTTTAGAAAATATAAAAGTAAATCAAAAAAGGACGAAATGTGTATAGCACTTATTAATTATTTTGTGAAGGATGATGCGCTACCAGATAAATTCAAAACTCTTAGAAAAGAAATAGAAAATTTTTACTACGATCTTGATGAAGAAATACTATGCAGAATTGTGACTGCTGAGGCAAATAGAAACCAAACCTCAATAATACCTGTATTACCCCAAAACTTAATAATACCTACATTCGAATATTTTCATTCAGATATAGGTAGACATTTAGGAGTAACGAAATTTTTCCATAAATTAAATCAATATTTTTACTCGCCGTTGGTAGTAACAAAACTTAAGGAATTTGTAAGTACATACGAAGCGTGTAACTTAAGACAAAAAGCCAAGCCTATCCTAACCCCCCAATAGAAAGAGTCCCGGTAGCGAGGTTTCACTTTGATATTGTCTCATTTGATTTATATGGAGCCAGTGTAGGCTTACTATTTTCAAACAGAGGCCATACTTGTATTATTTCAGTTATAGATCAATTTTCTGGATTCACTTTTGCGAAAGTATTAAAGAATCAAGGCGCTTACGCCACGAATAAGGCGTTAGCGAAATTATTTTTAAAATTTGGCATTCCAAATAAGGTTATAAGTGATAACGGAAGCAATTTTGTTTCAAAAGTAACAAAAGACTTAATGAGTTTTCTTAACATAGAGAAATTGGTGACATCCCCATATCACCCACAAGCTAATGGTAAAATAGAAAATAGGCATAAAATATTTTCGAATGTATTAAGCATTTATACAAAGGACATCAGGAACGATAGGGGTCAATTCTTACCTTGTTTAACTAACATAATCAATACTGCTTATTCAGAAACAACCAAAGACAACCCTTTTTATTTACTTTTTGGTCGCGATTTTAGAATCCTGTATTATGAAATTATTGAGTCCCGGCAATATTACAATAACACAGAGGATTATAAACAAGAATTCATAAATAGGATGAGGAAAATTTTTAAAATATATAAACAAGAGTTCGAAAAATGTAAAATAATTCAAGAGCTAAGAAACCAACCCAAAATCAAAGGGAATATAGATTTTAAGTTAGGAGATTGTGTCTACCTAAGAAATGAGGCAAAAGCGGAAGGCAAGAAACATTCCAGCAAATATTCTGGACCGTACAGAATAGTCAAAAAGTACGATAACGATTATACTTTTGAAATGGTGAACCCCGATAGTGGAAGATTTTACAAGGCGCATGTTAGCCGAATAAAAAGAGCAAAATTTCCAGAAAGATGGGTACCGCGTCCCTCGTCTACCGATTCATCAGATGCATAAAATGAGCCCCCTGAATCAAGATTGGCAGAGCTAAAACCCTTTAATTTCAAGCAAGACTATTTCGAAATGATAGTGACGAGGAAAACTTTGAAGAATTTTTAGCTATGAAAAATCTAGTTAATCCCAAGAGAAAATCCCCAATACCAGTAAGAATAAAAACACCAAAAGATCCAAAAAGTTCATCATCGGAGAGCGCGGGAGAATTAGATTATACAATATCTCCGAAAAATCAATTTCTCGCTGATAGAATTTCGACCCCTTGTCCCCCCAAAAGATTTCCAGACGATATGGTTTCCCCTTAAACACCAATAGAGAGGCCCCTGTCATTTCAGAAGGGATTCAACAGAGCTGTAGAAACTCCGGGTATTACTATAGAGAAAACTCCTCCCAAAGATTCAATTAAAAACAAATCTGCGAGAAGCTATGAATTTAATAAATTTCCCAATAAAAAAGAGTCAAAGTACATTGCCTAAGAATAAAACTCCCAAGGATGACCAGCAAGGACAATATCATGAAATAAATGTGTCCAAGGTCAAGCCCAAACAATGAACTTCAAGGAGGGAAACACTAGTGCAAAGAATGCCCCATCCCCCTGAAGACATGGTATTCAAACAATGGAGAAACCCCGCAAAAACTTTTGATTCCCCTCAAAGCTCTTAAGAATCTGTCAAGTCTCCCGAGTTGAAAACTCAAAGCGAAGACTTAGAGAAGAAACCTTCTACTTCCAGAGGAGTAGAAAGTTACGAAGGAAGGGCAAGTGATACCTCAAAAACACGAAGTGCCCCTTCTAAAAGTTCTGATGTGGAATCATCGGAAACCAGTTCCGAAGATTCTGACGGCGAATCAGACCATATGGTAGTTAAAGATATAAGGAAATCAAAACCGACTTCAGCGGCCGTGCATGCGAAAGAAACAAAATTAAAAGGGCAAGAGTTTTTGAAAAAACAATTCAAAAAATTTGATCTCATTTCGCTAGCAAAACCGAAAAAGAAAAAACCGCAAGAAGTCGAGGAGAAAGTAACAACACAATCGGGTAGAACGGTTAAAAAACCTGATAGATATTACCCTTAGTCAGTATAGGATTAAGAGATTTTTAATGGATAGACGTCATAAAAGAACAATAATTTAAAAACTTTTAGCTCACAATTAAAAATCATACAACTAAAAAAATGCTGTAGAAAAATTTTGTTCAACATATATCAAGGCTTCGCACGAATCAAAACCGTCTGATACTGTCTGTTCAATATATATCAGTTCCCGAAAACAAATTCTAATTAAAAAGTCACATTGCATATAATTAATTCGAATAAATTCCTTTAATATAAAAAGTCAACCCGTACCATTCCAGTACGATGCATTCAGTCCAGCTGAAAGAAGTCTTGATAGGAAGTATGAAACGAGAAAAATTCATACACCTTAGAAATGATCTTTGGTTATTTTCTGTTCCAAGATAAACTGTTGGAAATTTGTCTTGTTATAATAATACAGAAAGAATAGATCCATTTTACAGGATAGAACTGCTGTTACAAGATGCGGGTACGATAACCATAAAACCAGGATGTCGACTTGTAACTAAAGAGTCAACTGTTCGAACGCCGTTAATTACCACGAGCACAAACATAATAAGTCCCAAAATAATCAATTTTAAGGCAATTAACCTGTCGTAAATATTCCCAATATAGAGTGAGGAAAAGAAAACCTCGATTTGGTCCAAAATAGTAAAGATTTAAGGGACAATAGGGCTTGAGAAAACAAGAGAAGCACTATATTCCCAGATTTCCTTATTTACAAATGAAGATCAGAGACTAACATACGTTAATAAAAAAGACGGATTATTCTCAAACAATTTTTGTTGGAACATACTACTGACTGTATTTTTCGTATTCCTGATTTCCCTGACCATGAAAATCTTACTGACTCTTAATTATGGAAAAATCCTGAGACTAAGAAGGCAAAACCCAAAGGAAGAACACGGGGAAACGGCTGAAATGCAGAAGTTAAACCCGGAACCCCACGAGAGCGTCTAAGCAAAGAAAAAAGGGAGACATTAGAAAACAAGTGGGTAAAGAGGTCTCCACTCGTACTTGCTATGTCTTGTTCCCTCATTGTAAGTATCGTTTACGTAAAACCGTGCGGTTACGACGCTGCAAAATGCGTTTCTTAAACAGCACGGACGTGCGTGAACAATGAAGGCATGGAATATGTTGTAAACTGAGACCTCAAACTAAATGATGTAGCGTAATTTATGTTAAATGGTTATTTTAAATCTAACATAGAATTAAATAAGTGCCGAAGGAAATTAAAGTAAAATATGTGTGTTAGAGTATTCTAATAAGCATAATAACATATCTTATATAAACCTTAAAGAATTAATCCCTTACATCGTCGTTATTCTATAAAAAAAGAGAATTACAGTCTTTGTTTGATATTCACACAATGGAATTCTATCCATATTAAAACAACATGATATAAATTTTGTTTCATTAAAATAAATATTCGTTTAGTAGTATTAGTGTATCTATTTAATACTTTCTTGTAGGGTAACATTCACCGTAACAGTAACCAATTATATTGCTTTTTATGTACTATGACTACGTGATTTTAAAGAACGTGTGATTCTGCCTCTTTATTTTTATTGCAGGAAGTGGAATGAAATATTGGAAATCGATCATTATAATGCGTTGTCCAATGCAGATACAAACTAGTAGCATCTATTTTCATCATAACTAAACCAACGAAGAGTACTCACCATAGACTCCAGGTAATTTTCGTCCTAGCTTCGCTTACGAAAATTATAGTTACGTTTTGATCGTTGTTTCGTTGACCACAAACCATATTACGTATCAGGTAACACTATATTTGAATCTCAGTATCCAGTGCATTATCAAACAATATAATCACATAAATCCTGAGAACCCCATCGACCAGTACAAGATATATGTACATAAATATCACCCTTGATAACCATTACGAGCCCATGTACCATATGACTGTATAGTTATGATATTTGATGAACCCAAAAATTATTTATGTGTCGCAGATTGACGCGTCGAATCCCTTTAGACCATTTCTCGGAATCCATCCTATCACCTCTATCAAATGCAAAAAGTTCATATCTCTGTTATCCAATAAATGTTACGAGATAATTTCTGAAAAATGGACCTGGAAACCAACCATTGAATTACAGAAACCAAAATTAACCCCAGTGACTAACCCCTCAGTGACAATATACCCCTCCCACAAGTTAAAGACAATATGTTGAAGGATTCACTAAGTTTGATATCGACCCATTCCAAATCCAAACATCAATTCCCCTGTTATTAACCAAGGAATCACCGCAAAAGCTAATAGACGCAAGCCAGGCACGAACAATTTTATAAGAGAACTGTAATCTCTAAGTGTACAACGAACAATTTTATGCAAGAATTACATTCTCTATGTACTTTTAATTATCCTAAGAACGATATGCTGAGAAGAAAATCAACCCAATTCGGACTGTTTTGATAATAGATCAAGTCCCAAGTCTCAACAGTCCCAGTGTTCAACCCCTTAACGATAAGGCACCTTATGAACTATCCAAAACCAGCAGGTGAGAATGAACCCTGATATCAAAATTCCACACACCTGTACCTGGGAGTATCATTTCCCGTTTGACAATTAAAGAAAGCGTTTCGTCCAAGATGAACAAAACCATACTCGAACTATTCTGTGAAGAAGCTATTGTAAGTGTTTTAATTTTTTTTGCACAAGATGAAAAGAGTGAACGACCATAATTTATAACAGAAGGAGTGAGTACGCTAAAAGACATGAATGATGTTGAAATAGGTGTGAATTTACATATTTTACATTTTAATAACTTCGATAACTTAGAAAATCCAATATTCTATCAGTAATATTACATAGCAAACGTTCCCAGTGAAAGTGTTCTAGCGTTTACCAGTGAACGTGGTAAACATAATATTGTGTGTTTTAAATTGTTCTTATATGTAGTGTTAGATGTTCCGATAGAATTATTTGTAGCGTCTTAGTGCTATTCTTTTGATCTAGCGTAGATAGGAAGCATAATTACCCTATAGTTAGCAAAGGATAAAAACTTGTAAAAGGTGAATTTTCAAAAAAAAACATAGTAAATGTAGAATAGCCTCAACCTTGTTGGAAATGTAAAAGTCATCAGTGTTAGATGTATAAAAAAATCTCTAGTATAGTAGCTAGGCTAGAACCATAGATAATCTCAGTCCGGTAGATGAACTTTAGATAGGGATGTATAATAAAATAAGAAAAGTAATAGAGAAAATTTTTAGCACTCCTGATTAAGCTTATATAAAAGTATAAAATAATACAGTGTCTATCGAAATTACGTAGGACCAATAGTAAATAAATCGCGAATATTTCAAAACCCAAGGGCAAGCAAGTCCTAATGACGGGACGTCATTAAATAATGGGAAGGGTAATATGTACCGTGAGTAATATGTGATATACATAAAATAAAAAAAACAAATTCTTTCTTTCTAAAGATAATTCTGACTTCCTCTAATTAAGTTTAAATCTCGTTTCAAAAAAAAAAATTCTTAATCAGCAAAAAGAGAAACTGCATTTTAGCCTCAACGACGCTATTCGGTTTTGAATTTCGCTAAGATATTTGGTAATACAAAAATCACTAGATACAGAGTTCACAGGAAGCTTAAGTTATAAGAGCAGTATGAATGTTAAATCATCAAAAATATTTAAAACAAATTATTGGATGGACAGTTAGCATGATGAAGTGCGTTCGTCCACATAATGATAAGATGGCGGGCCCCTCCACAGGAATTGGGCCAATCGTGAAATAGCTCTCACGGCACAGAATAGTTACTTAGGATATATAGTGAAGAAAAGTGTTTTTCGCGTCATTATTGTCATTATTATTATTATGGAGGCATTATGATGGGGGCATTCGTGAATCAGAATTATTATTATTGGCATTCGTATGGATTCATTTTGTCAGAACTATTATTGGACATTCATTTGTCAGAATTATCATTATGCAGTCATTGTAGAGATTTGGTCATTATTTTCACTGCCTCTGTTGTTATCAGTTGAAGTGAAGCACTGTTGTACACCTAAATGTAAGTCTCAATAAAACTATTGCTTTTCTATTTGTGTTTGTTTTATTTATATGTCTGTATCTAATCGCACAGCAGGTAACTAGTTCGTATGTCTCAATTGGTAACGCTCCCAGGAATCTGATTTCTACATGGCATTAGAGGTAATCGTCAAGAAGATGACTCGAGGAAAAGAGGTTACATTTATATAGTTACATATTTTATTTTCTCTCTAAGATTGAGAGTGGCGTCGTCACCCATTTACTTTACTCCCCATTGCCGTGGCACGATCATTGATGGCACGATCTTCAGTGTTACAAGTTGTACTATCGGAAAAACTTATAAGGTGTAAGTTCACAGCTTCAAACCTTAACGGCGTAGCTGGCGCGATCGGTATACAGGGTAAATCCCCTTAACATTACATTTAGCGCGGTCAATCATTATTGCCACAGGTGCCACAGTCTTTCAGTCTTTAACGCCACATATGGGGCGGTCGGCTCAGTATTTAATGCCACAAATGCACTTCACCGAGTCAACAAACATAAACCCTATCGTGAGAGACCACTCAAAGTAAATTTCATTGATCACAATAAGGAAATGATTCCAACATCATCATTATCATCAACAAAAATACCAAAAGAAGAAGAAGAAGAAGATTTGTCTAAAGTTATGACAAGTGTTACAGATCTAATGCCATATTCCTATTGTGAACAGTGTAAAAGACTCTTGACATATCTCAATGACAATAAACATGTTCAAATTGATGCTAATGGGAATCAAGTTGTAATCCATGGCAAGACCTATATTCTACTTGATTTATTATCAGATTTGGTCACGAATCGTAAAAGACTTGTATCATTTGACAGTCATCTGCATAAATTTTTAAACTCATCAAACTTTCCCAAAAGCTTTATTGCCAATAAACTTGTTTTAAAACGATTAAAGGAATTTAGTCAAATATCAAAAGATATTTTTAAATCATTTTCGGAAAATACTAGCACGCCAAGTGTAAATGATTTCACAAGAGTTATGAGTGAGAGAGTCAAGCGAAGACGTCTTAATGTCACTGCATCTCCCTCACCATCACCTGTTAGTTTGCGAATGGGCAGTGGACAATTCACTACGTGTTTACGTTCAAAATGGATGAAGCATTGAAACATGTTTATGAGAATATTGGTGCACTGGGAAGTTTAAGTTCACCCACCGCACTAGCTCAAGTCACTGGACTTGAAAAGAATCGGGTGGCAGAGTATCTACAGAATGAATCAAGTTACACTCTACATCGTAATCGTAGAGTTCGTGTCAATCACTATCGAAAAACTCAAGCCTTTTTGCCTTTAAAAATATTACAAGCAGATCTTTTGACTCTAGATGAGATTCAAGGGCGTCACAATCACCAATACAAGTGCATTCTACTTGCAGTCAGTTTTTTTAGTCACTGTGCATATGCAATTCCACTGCGGGCAAAGAGAGGCGATGAAGTTGCTGAAGCTCTTGAAATCATCCTTGAACAGGACTGCTATAAGAAGATTCAAACGGATCGGGGTGGAGAGTTTGTTAATCTCCATGTAAAGAAGGTTCTACTGAAATATAATACAATCCTCTATCATAGTCATAGTCCAATAAAGGCAGCATTGGCCAAACGGCTGATAAGAACTGTTCGACTTTTAATTTCTAGATATTGCAAACTGAAAAATACTTCTGCTTTTATTCATGATTTGGAAAAAATCATGTTGGTTTATAATCAACGTCCACATCGATCCCTGTCCAACTCAACCCCAACAGAAGTTCATCATGATCTCAATACACTTGACACTTTTCTTGAACAATATTCCAGTGGTGGTGGTGGTGGTAATGAGAAGAAAAAGAAAAAATTCAATGTTGGTGATACTGTTCGAATCAATCGAACTACTAATGTTTTTGAAAATGGTAACTACTTATAGTCCACTGAACTTTTTAAAGTTTCCAAACTCTTGGACACTACAACCATAGCGTATCGTGTACGTGACATGAAAGATGATGAGATTCTTGGCGGCTTTTATGATTAGGAATTAAAAAAAGATAAAAACCTCGGAATCTATCAGATTGAAAAGATAGTAAAGATTCGTACTCACAGGGGCATGAAGCAGTTGCTTGTTCGTTGGCTAGGATACAACTCTGATTTTGATTAGTGGATATCCACCGAGGACATACACAATGCCCTATTATTTCTTATGTAACTTTTATGTCCAACGTCTCCGACCCTCTCTACCATGATTTGAATAAAACAAGTGATCTTTTGATGAAACTCTCCCCTATCATCAAATTCGATGATGGAAAGTATGAGGTTGTTCTTGTCGATTTTATTCTCAAAAATATATATGAAACCCTGAGAAAAGATCGCGTGTATGAGATAAAAGTTGTACCATTCGATTGGGCACTCTTTGTTGAGCATGAATGGGTTGAAGCACTTAAATCTATTGAATATCCCCATGGCACACTGAAATACAAGGAATTTGGTAGTATGAACGATTTGTGTCGTACAATCAATAGAAAAATCTCTGTTCGTAAGAATGGTACATTTCAATTTAATTATTCAATGGAACATGATAGGATTTACATTACCTCACCCGTTGACAATGAAATGATTCGTCTTAATGATAATCTGATAGATTTTCTTGGCTTTAAACGGAATAGGATTAGTGGTAAAAACGTTGGAACTGTCAGTGGGATGAATCGTGTTGTTTTTGCTGATTATCCACCCGGTTTTGCCTCGGACTCTTGTATATTTCTGTATGTGTCCTTTGTGGAAACATCGATATTTGGTAATTCATATGTTCCCCTCCTACCTGTTCTTGAACAAAAAACCACCAATGAACATGTTCATCACTATAATATAAAGTATCTTCAGTATGTTCCTGTAAACACTTCGTATTTGGAACTCTGTCAGTTAACACTAAGAATTGAATTAGGGGATCCTCTAGCAATAACGAAAGGTTTGGCCGTGATTACATATCATTTTCGACCCATTCAGCTACAACAACAAAATGGATAATGGAAAAAATATATTTGTATGTCCTGATATTGATTGCTATGTTACTGCTCTCCGACCACGACAATTTGGTCATGGAATGGACTATTATAAAGTCTGCTCTTCATGTCGGGCTACGGTCTTGGCAGTTGGTTTACTAAGCTGTTTCGCTCTGCAATACCGCTGGCTAAAAAATATAGTGCACTGGATGCCACAAATTTTGCATCCTCTACGCTACACGATTGGGGGGATGGTAAAAATTTTAAAGAAAGTGTTTCACAAAATCTAAGGTCCAGCACACGATCCCTTGGCGAGCGATTGAAATCACGATAAAGTGGAAAAGGTATTAAAAGGAGGAGAAACATCTCATGACTCATCAGTCTCTACTCAGGTCAGAAGCGAAAGACATCATCACTCTTGTTTGAAAAGTAAGAATAAGAAAAAGAAACCAAGAAGAAAAATTATTAGATCGAAAAGGGATTTCTTTTCCTAGACTGAAATGGCATATCTACCCCACAAAGAATCTCATCCCACTGTCACCACATCTCTAAATATTTCAATGCAGAAAGTGTGGATGTCAGCATAAAACATGGCTACTATGAACAATTCTATCCACAGCAACCCCTTCCTGAAAACATACATTTTCAAATTTATTCCAATAAAGACTATTTCATATATTTATCATCCACATTTATTGATTTAAAAGTTGTGGTGAGGAAAAAGTCTGACAATTTACCTCCCTCCAACGTCGATGGATTATCTTATGAAAATGGTATACTACACAGTTTATTTAAGCAAATATGTGTCAGCATAAATGGAACATTGGTGAGCACTAACAGTAATCTATCAAACTATGCAAGTTACATACAATTTATGTTGATGACTCCAAAGTCCTATAAGAAATTGAGAGGTTTGCCAATGGGCTATGACTATAGATCAAATGTTGATACTGATGGTGAACTCACTTGGGCAGTAAGCAAGGAGTATCATTTAGTTGGTAGACTCAATCATGAAATATTTAATATATCCCAATGGATACCCCCCAATGTTAAAGTTACAGCTTGCACCGTCCTATTTCATATTGAGAAAAACACTTGATGCAGCACCCGATGCTAATATCAATCTCACCTCGGCAATACTTCATGTGCGAAAACAACAGGTTATGAGTTCTGTTGCTTTGGCAATTGAAAAACTAAGAGCCTGTGGGAATAATATCAAACTGCTTGTTCCTCACACAATCGCAAATCAACGTCATATTGCCACTGGATCAAGTACCTACACCGATTCTTCATTTATCAATGGTGAAATTCCTTCGAAACTTGCCTCGGCTTTTGTAGTAAGTGCCAGTGCCATAGGATCGTGGACAGGTTCACCACATGAATTTAAATTATCTGGACTTTCTTCTCTTGTATGTAAAGTAAATGGAATTCCTCTCTACAATTTGTCCTTTGAAAAATCCTATAGGACCCTATATGAATTGACAATGCAATCCCTAGGTCGAGATTCTCAACTATATGAAATGATATAACCGATTCAATGTTCACAAAAAGTCATGGTACCATTGTTTTGGACTTGTCTGGTACTCAAGATATGAGTATTGTCTGAACGGGTACTCTACGTTTAGAGTGTACCTTTGAAAAACCATTGACAGAGAGTGTAACATTTACCTCACTCCATCAATTTGGAACCTATTGAGAAATTACCCCCGACAGAAATGTTCTATTAGACTTGGCACCATGAACACCCGTCAAATAATCAATGTACTTACCATGGACCCTTACACGTCCAAATACAAATCCTATTGTATACCCTCAGATTTCCTTGATTATATTAATACTGTTAACAAAAACATTATCACTGTTAATAGTAGTCCATCGACTGTGCAGACGGGTCATTGGCTATGCATCTTTCAAACAACGAAGAATATAGAATGTTTTGATCCTCTTGGTCTACCAAATGCATTCTACACACCATACATTAAAAACTACCTTGAAGGAAGTGGGAAAACAATTATTCAAATCGGATGCGAGTACAAGATTTATCAACCAAAAGCTGTGGTTTTCATGCATTACTATATTTCATTTTTCGATGTCGTGAGTATACTTTCAGGGAATTTCTCAACATTTATGTACACAGTCCACGTTTAATTGACTTTCTAGTAGAAAATACCCTCTCAGACCTGTATAATATTGATTTCAGTGCCCTAAGAATAAAGTGTTTTAAAAATGTATGTGAATTTTCAAGTTCAATGGGTTTATTAACAAATGAAAATAATAAATCACACATAATCAAAATACTCAGTCCACTCCTGGACGCCAAGAACAAAATCATTACAATTTAACATAATATGCAGAATGGTCACCGCTCCTAATCTCAGACACAACCATACCCCTCATTTACCAAATAACTAAAACTATTACCTTCCCGTTCCTTACCCTCAGGGGAAACCACCCCGTCATATTTAAAAATCATACATTTGTAATTTAAATTTACTACTTACATTTAATTCTATTTTTTTTTTTTTACTATTCATTTGTAATGCTATTAAATAATTTTTTACACTTTTTTTAAATGATGCAAGCGAGCTCCTACATCTCAGCTCTTCTGGGATCAGGTTCCATATCTTTGCACAAGCTACGTTAAGAGTGAAATCTGATCGCACGGTCAGGGTGAGGGGTATTTGCAGGTGTGTGATGATGATCGGGTATGCAAATTATGTTGGTCTGAAATAGGTCGAAATAATCTTTTAAACGCAGATGGCAGCTCTCCAGCTAAAAACTTGAACACAAAGGTCAAGCATGATAATTGATGCAGGGACTCTAATGACAAGTACTCTTCGTTTTTTCCAATTAATATCAGGCGTCGTTGATGAATCGAATTCAGTTTTCGCAGGTGGGATTTAAAAGTTGATTGCCAGATCATTGCACAATACTGTAAATGGGGTTTTATAAGAGCATTGTACAGGAGGACCAGCGTTTTCTGCGGCAAAGCGCTTTTCAGTTTTTTTATTATTCCAAAATTCCGGGATAGCTTCAACTCTACTGCTTGAATATGATGCACGAATATAGGTTCTCATCGAGGAGGATTCCTAGGCATTTTGAAAAATTCTTTTCTGGCCGACTAATCACACCTCTGGATGTCCGGATACCACATATCTCCGGATGGACACTTCCAACCGGGGAAAAAATAGAACGCAAGATTTCTCAACATTAATAACAAGTCGGTTAGCATCCATCCAGAGATACGTACCCTCCAGAACCTCCCTCAGTTTAGACATAAGCGTCGTCTTATCCGTTTCACAGCAACCAAGCTTGGTGTCATCAGCAAAGGCCATGAGCTCATCATCTTCACCTTCGGACCGGAGGGAGTTTTCATCCTGGCACAAGTTACAGCAGCGAAGATTTGTTCGCGCCGGGTTCAGCACTCGACTCAGATCGTTAACATGGATCAGGAAAAGTGATGGTCCTAATATTGAGCCCTTGGGGACACCGCAGTTAACGAGCACATCGTTTCCAGGATCTTCTCCCAAATAAATCCTGCGGTCCCTCAGATATGATCTGAACCAATCCAGAGTTTCATCTCTTATTCCTATATGTTCCAGTTTCCCGAGGAGAATTGAATGGTACATGCTATCAAATGCTCTCCTGATATAAAGCAGAACCGTTGCAGGTAGTAGACCAGAATCCAAAGCTTTTTTTATCCATAAACTTAACGCCGTTATTGCATCCTGTGTGGAGTGCCCTGGTCTGAATCAAAACTGGCGATTATTAAGAAACCCTTTCTTCTCCAGAAACTGGAGTAGCTGCTGTTGCATAGGCTTTTCAAAAACTTTTGAAAAAACTGAGAGAATAGAAATAGGTCTGTAATTAGCCGGGTCAACTCGAGAACCCCTTTGTGCAGTGGAATTATTCTAGCTTTCCTTAGCAGTTCTGGGAAAGTGCCTTTGTGCAGAGACAAATTTATGAGGTAAGTAAGGGGCTCTATGATTGAAGGGGCAACTGCTTTTAACACTTTGGTATGTACTCGGTTGAACCCAGAAGCCGAATTGCCTCTTAGATTTAGTACAATTAGCAGAATTTTGGATGGAGAGACAGGTGCTGTTGCTATGGACTTAGTGCATGCCGGGCCAAGGTAATCTTTAAAACTCTTCGCAGAATTCCCAACAGAATCTGCTGTTTTTCTGCCCACTTCTGCAAATAATGTTCCCAATGCATTTGCAACATTATCTGGTCCTGTTACTGTCTCCCCATTGACAGATAATTTAGATGGAAGCTCAGGTGGGGGCTGCAGGGACGCAGTATAGAGTTAACAAACTTTCACATTTTCCGAGATTTTTTGCCGCTTTCAGCTATTTTCCCACTAAAATAATCTAGTTTACCTTTACGTAAAACTGACCAAAAACATTTTTTATATTTTTCATATTTCTCCAGTGTTGCAATGCATGGGTTATTTCTGTATTCTATCCACAGTTTATTTTTCGTGTTAATACACTGGAGCAGTCCATGACTAATCCAAGGGCTTATGGGTTGATTTTTCCGTCCCGTCTTCCTTGAACGCTTTTCACAACAGCAATCCGTATATATTCTCATGACAATGTTATGAAATTCCTCAAATCCTGAATTAACATCATCTGTATTCATAACACTTTCCCAGGATGTGCTCTCCAGATTTTGATTAAGAGTTTTCAAGTTCTCGTCATTCAGTTTCCAGGTAGTGAACCCCTGCTTAATCGAAGCATTAGGCTTTGGATATTTATGCTGTATGTTGAAATTTGTAAACAGAGGGAAGTGATCTGAAGTGTCGGATAGAAGAACTGAGGCTGATGTTGGAGGCAGAGTCGAAAAAATGTTGTCAATCAGTGAGTGGGAAGTGGCAGTTACTCGGGTTGGAATCGTCGTCGAGGGGTACATATTCGAAGCAGACATTATACTAAGCAGATCTGTCGCACCGGAAGATAGAGGAAGAGTAAGATTGATGTTGAAGTCCCCCATTAAGATAGCTTCATTCTCTTGTTTCTCAAGATGATCCGATATTTGGCTTAAGTTTTCCAAGAATGAAGAAACAGATCCTGCCGGTGGGCGGTATACTTCTCCAACTGTTATTTTCTTCTGTGAAGGTAAACATATTTCCAGGAAAAGTGATTCATAAATTCCTTCTATATTCCGGGCTAATTCTTTGTTAATGCATACCGAATACTCTTGCCGTGTGTAAATAGCTAAACCTCCTCTCTTCAATGCTGTTCTGTGCAAAAAATGGGAAGTATATCCATGTATTTCCAGAAGAGTATCTGTTTGTCTTGTAAAAAAGGTTTCACAAAGTCCGACAACATCTGGCTGCAACTGTTGACAAAGAGTCGTTAGATCCGCGAACGATGAGCATAACCCTTGACAGTTCAGTTGAAGAACAGTGAGCTGAGAGTCAGAGCGTCCCGTACTGAAATTACACACTTCTTCATAACGGCTTCTAGGAAATTTACTTTTATCAAATAACGGGGTATCTGATTCATTATTAATTTCTAAATCAAAAATATTTTCTAAATCCAAAAAATTTTCTTCCAGCTCTACTAATCTAGAATTACTTTGGCTTGTTGACGAGGAGGCACCCCCGAGAGGATTAGAACAGGAATTCATTACTTACCAACATACTGAAGAGAGGCAATGGCTGTACCTTTGAGAAGAGCAGTAGAAGTTTTTCTGAAGCAGTCTGAAGTTTGTAAACCCGAACTTTTCTTATAACTCTGGAAAAGAAAAACAAAGCAAGAACACACGAAAAGGAAAAACCTCTCATTGTATAAACAAAAATCAAGAATATGCAAGCGGCAAATTACATATAAACACTCTCTCATGGTGCAGTTATAATACTTTTTAAATTTAAATTATTCATCAATTTTACTACTTTAATTTTACCAATATTCACTCCTAATTACTTCAGTATTATAGCTGCCCCACAAACCTCACAAAATATTAACAAAAAATAGAAAAATTCTAAGCATCCTAATTAGAATCATTTGCATCGTCCGAGCCAGCGCGGGAAAGCTTGAGCGGATCGTAGCATTTGTCTGGAAACTTCATCCACTGAGCCGTCTTTGATTTTTTGGTTTCTAACCAAAGTTTGATCCCTTTTTAGATCAGACGTGTTTCCGCTATTTTTCACTCGCTACTTTTGAATTTCGTAGCTTATAACCAAGTGATAAAAGTTCTTTGCGTCGTTTCCCGAGATCAGCTGGCAATTCAACAGATACGCTAAAACCGCTTTTTTCAGTTTACCACACTCTTTCATTATTTCTGACCGATCAAAATTTTCAAGGCTAGCGAAAATCGGATCAGCGGAATATTTTCGTTGCGCGCTGTTTCTCAGTGTTGGACCACTAGAGCCAGACGACTCGGCACTTGACGGTATCTTCGAAATTCTGTATACCACATTCATCCGTATCTCATTTACGGTAGCTATTACGAGTTTTTATTCGAAGAAACCAACTACTTTCTGACGGAGATCTTCGCCATCTGAAAATTCTAGACCGTGAATAACAAGATTGTCTCTTCTCGAGTATAGTTCTGACCAAAGAGCGGTCGATTTAAGTTTTAAAAGCTCGGATCTGAGCAACCTGTTTTCCGACCGTAGAAGTTTATTTTACTACTGGAGCCTTGTGATTTTATGAAGGACTTCGTCGAATCGGTCATCAAAATATTGTCTCGTCACTGCCATAATTCTTGACTATAATTCAACTATGCCTTCAAAAATTTTCAAAAAACATGGAGTGATACTTACTCGCAAGGGCCCCTGTATGGTAATAGAACCAACTATCACTCGGGCCCGCTTTCAGAAAATGCAGTGTTTGAGAAATCCAAATTTGACGTTTCTCCGACCAGCGTTAGTGAACTATCCAATCAGTAATTATCCAATCTCAAATTCCACTTCTCGCCAAAAGTCTTTTGTGTTCATTGTTTAGATTTCTTCTTCTTCTTCATAGTCATTTAGATTGTCATCGCAGTCGTCATCGACAACGATTAGTGGTGTCAGATCATTGGGATTCAACTTGTACTGATCCTGGTGTGCAAAGTCAGCGTCACGTTTTCCACAATATATTGTAACTTCATTTTTTATTCAATCTCCTTGTGATGTCAATGATACTATTACGATTCATATTGTAAAAATCACATTTTTCTATCTGAATATTTGAACTAATGTCGCACACAATATTCTCATATGAAGAATCACTTTCTGTAACAGCCAAATAAAAATCCCCGGTTTATAATCATTACTAGCATTGTCCTCATAATGATGACGTAGGAACCATACTCTCTTCATGTTTTTACAATTGAAACGTGCTTCAAATTCTTCTTCCCAATACAATTTAAATCCACGACGATACCAATCCCTTAGAAATAAACTGAAGTCACGTTTAGGGTTTTTTCCAATCATGCCAGGGTAAGTATTTTCCCATTGGTCACACTTATCAAAAGGACAGTTGGAACATAGATATCCATTAGGATGAGAGTCACAAGTCTCTTCAAGACAGGTATTACAGTCCTTAATTTGTACAGCAGATCCTTAATGCAATTTACACGGATTGCATAATCTACACTTTTCATTATAGTCATGAACTGCAGTATCACTTCTCACATGATGACCAGCTGCCCAATGTATATAAACATAGTGAACATGTATGATACATTTTTTTTCGATGTTGTCCGTCTCACTGCCAAAAAGAAACTGACTCAAAATCAATAAAAAAAATATTGTCTTCTAGGATGAGGAGGAGGAGAGTTAATCGAGTATCGTCAGAAAAACTAATTTCCTATTGTTTTAAAGAATGAATTTCTAGGTAGTGGTTAAAAGCAGAATCACAATGTCATTTTGTTTCGTTTCCATTAATATATCAATAAATTGAGTAAATGCATTTGATTCACAACGCATAAGCTTCATACAATAGTCCAAAGATAGGGAATCAGTTCCCATTATACTGTTAAGCATTTCTAGAGATAATATTTTCCGTTGAAGAGATAATTCCAGAAAGTCATCATCTAACACTAAACATTTTTCCAATTTTCTCAAATCCAATCATTTTCGTTCTTGATACTCCCACTACCAACTATAGACTAAAATAACTATTTCAAGTTTCTACCTTGTGCACAACCCCGATACCTCTTGGTCACCCCCCACTATAGAGAGAGAAAGTGGAGTAAATGATCATCTAGAGTGTCTAATCAAAAAAAAGCATTATAAAAAAACATTTTTACTGACAGAAATGTAATAAAAGAATATATTTTCACTCTCTTTGCGTTAGGTGAGTCAAATCATTTTCCTCAATGTGCTTCATAATAGCATTCAATCCATGCTGTAGTCGTGATAAATACATTATATTCACTTTTGCGGCAAAGCATGATTGTTAATCTAACTTAAATTTACTCAATGATATAACGTATCTACCAAACATCTCATTCCACTCAAATGTTAGTCAGGAATCCTTTCCAATTTCAACTGCTACATTGGGAGCCCTTGTCTTCACAACATCACTGTCATCTCCTTCGAGGTGTAATATTTTGAAACTACTCATTTTCACAATATTTGAACTTTTATTTCTCCAATTTGAAATAATGTAAACTAATCAAATTCAACTTATTGACTGAGATACTAACTCAGTATCGAGCTTTTTATATCCACGCTCAATGTCAGAGTAAAAGCGTCAACGACTATAATCATGCTACAATGAAGAATCATGTCTAATTTTAAAACATCCATAACAACCTGAAAAACTATTAAACATAAAAAAAAACCATGCCTAACATATTGCATAACAGACAGAATTTCGTAACCATCAACTTCATTTAACCACACCAGGAAAACAACCATCGATGTATGAAAACAGCCATGACTTTAAGAGAAACATGACATTTAATATAAAATATATGATACAGATCTCTTAGAACATCATAATTTTGTAAAGGCAGTGTTGATAGTATATTCTGAAATTTTGAAATCTTCATTACTCTGCCTATCACAGCGGCTTGTAATGATATTCTTTTCTCAATTAAGCCTGATTAAAATTTATTTATGATCAACAATGGGTGACGAAAGGCTCAGCGATATAATGTTGGTGTTTAGTGAAAAAAAAATTGTGTGAAATCATTGGATTTCGAAGCTAAGGTTGGTATTTTTTGAAAAATGAGACCTTGCTGGTTCCCAGTTTTGCAATTCAACTGTGAATTACTTCCAACTTAAGTTCACTGTGTTTATGAAAAACTTGTATATTGCTTCTTACTATTATTAGTTGATTTTGGGAGAGGCCTGTAATGACCACTGTGAAGGAACGTTGCTCTTAAACAACTGTGAGCCGGCCGCTTTAGGGGGCCCATAGAAGTTTCTTAGCCCCCCCCCTCCCTCCCCCCTTATTTCAGAATGAAATGATGCCACTGGCTAATCCCCTTCATATACTTAATAATTCCTGATCATTTTAATGCTGTTGTTTACTTTCGGTCGAAAAAAAACTTATTTTTATTTAATTTCTGATCGTTTTTTAAATAATGCCAGGAAATCTGGCCCCACCTCCATGGAGAAATCCCCCTCCCCATAGAAATATCCTCTAGACAATTCAATCTCGGTAAAATTTACCCGGGACAATTGCCCTTAACAACTCCACGCGTAAAATTGAGACGGAAAGGAGAAAGCAAGACATATAAAAAGAATTTTGTATAGGAATTCTGGCAAATTCCCCAGTGTATAATCCCCCCTGACAAGTTCACCCCCTTGAAACGTTCCTCCCCAAGGAACATTCCTCGTGGAAAACCTCCAATCGGAAAATCCGCCCCCAACACCCGAAAATGTATCCATGCTTCCAAACAACAAATACTATCCGTAAACAATGGGCAAATTTTATAAATTTAATATCTTTACCCTGGGGCTGTGAGGGGATAATGTTATATCCAAAGGTATAGTTATTGGACCTTTCAGCAATAAGGAACAAAATGGCCATCTTAAATTTTGATAAGACGATTTTGAGAAAAAAAGGGTGGAGGAGGGGGCTTAGTTACCCTCAAATCCTTTTGGTCACTTAAAAACGATACTAGAACTTCTCATTTACGTTCAAATGAGGCCTCTCACGATGTTCTAGGACCAATGGGTTGATACGATCACCCCTGCACCCCTGCCTCTCGCCAGTAGCTGGCTCATGAAAAAATCAGCTGGCTTAGCAGCTGCCTCAGGCTATGTCAAGGCATTGGGGGTGTGGGGTTGGTTTTCATTATACTGGAAGCAATTACAATGTTGTTGTTGCTCCTCATTCTAATGTAAACACTACAAACTATATTTTTCTGATGTAGGCTATATTATAGTCAGATCTGTCTCATAGGAAAAGTAGAGCCTTCTGCCGTAAATGCTTTGCTTATTATTAATCAATTGCCCCGCCAACCCCCAATTGTTTGTTCTTGTTTTGTTTCAGAAGGAGTAATTTATGTTCAAGGCTTCTAAGATTTCTGCTGATTCTTGGTAAAAACTATTGGGATAAAAAAAAGTAATGCATTTACCATCTTTATTTTGATATTTTCAAGATGGTTTTGCCTCTGTAATATAGCACTTCTCTACAGAAATGTGTGCACATATTGCTGTCTCAAATACTGCTCGGGCTATCACAAATTTGTGTTTCTAACCTAAGAAGTGTTCAAAATTTCCACAATATTTCAAAAATATGGAAAACTTTGGACTCAGTTGATTAAACAATAATTAGAACAACAGGAAACTTCGTTGAAGTAATGATGCTAGTGCTATTTTGAAAATTTTAAAAAACTTTTTCCAGTTTTAATGATCGAATTTTAATTTGAGTTTCTTTTATATTGGTTTTTTCTTTGTTTGTTTTTCTGAGGACGGCCCTTGGATATAGCATCGAAATATTTATCTAAAGTTGCGTTCCACTGTCTTGTATAAAAATTTCCCTGTTGATCTACTAATTGTTTTTGATGGAAAGGCAGTGTGGTCTTCGTTGCTATTTACTCAGTTGATTATTTATTATATTATGAATCCTGTAAGCATAGTTTCCTCAAAGTCTAATTTTCATCGTAATTTGAAAGGCTTGCAAGCTCCCAATTAATTTTCAACGAAACATAATTCACCTACTATTGAATTTTTCCGAATTAACCTCTTCCAATCTCACATCGGATAGATTCGAGAGCAAGTTTTTGGCTTTCTTACGCTAAATAAACAGTATATACATTTCTAGAATGTATATAACAATTTAAATTATGCCCAATAAATTAAGTTGTTGTAAAAATTGGAGGGAACCCAGGGAGTATGTGCATCTTCGTACACTGTAGATACATAGTGACGAAGATAAATCTAAGTCTTATCCTCTTCCCTGGGCTGGCTAAACCTTGGATGCAAGATACAACCTATGAATCGCTGTTTCAATTTGGCCTCTAACATGCAGAAATTTTGGGACCAAACAACCATAGACAGTACAAACCCAGAAGAACTATCGATAAAGCAGAATAGTGTTCCACAACGTGACCCTGTAACATTGTCTGCATTCATGGTTCTGGTTAAGCAAAGTCGTGAAAGATTCACTCTGGTGCCACTTTAAGGTCAAAAAAGCAGGGCTTATCTTTCGGATTTAAGGATGGAAGAAAGAGCCTATAACATGGCAAAAACCCTAATCCTCTCACAACACCGGAGCAGCTTTTGCGCTCAGTCCATCTGTATAAAGGTAGATCATAGAATAAACATTTTAATCCTCGTCCTATATTATAAGTGCTTAGTAAAATTTTCGAGAAAGCTCTGCATTCTCGAATTCTTCATTTTCTTAATCCTAAACATTTTCTTCATAGTTTTTGGGCAAAATACTCAATCCAGCTAGCATCAAGCATGTGCAACTGTCTGGCATTGTTAAAATTCAGCTCTTGGCTCTAGCCTGATGCTTACTTCTCTTTTTCTAAGTGTACGGAAAACACTTATAAGCTTCTCTTACGATTAAAGTAAAAAACTTCGTGGTAATTAATTTAATATTGATGATTAAAGTGTATTATTTCTTAAATTATTTTAGTTCTATTGAATTTCTTTTGTAGCATCTAATTTTTTTTTTTTCAGCAGAAATAAATTATAAAAATTTTTGTGGGAAAACATGAAGATAGATGAGCAAAAGCACCATATTTGTTGGTTAACCTGAAAATTAATCATTTTGACATCTATGTCATATAAATTTTGTCTGTAATTATCTGCCAGTGAAGGTTTTTAATGCCATCTAATGTTTATTTTGAATTTCGCTATCATCTCGCAAAACATTCGAATTTAAATTGTTCACGCGGTCAATATTTTCTTGTGAAAGGATCTTTAGCTGAAATAAGAAAATGGGAAAAGTTAAAACGTAATTTATAAATACATATTTTTAGAGCCACGACCAACAAAGCTTAATATTTATAACCTGTAGACTACAAGTAATAGGCCTAGCTTTACATCTTCCAGGGCTATATGAAAAACTCAAAGAAGACACTGAATACAATGAAATTCGATAAATTTGCAGTGGACCACATAATTTAGATAAGATGAAAGCAACAATGTTATTTGATGCCTTTTTTACGCTCTTTCATAATTTAAGAATCACTCCTGGGGCTAGTTGCATCTTAGGTAAATTTTTGGCAGTTCATAGTAGGCTATTGACTTATGAATAAAGTGAACATACCACTTGACGCCTTCATTTTATGCTCATCATGAATATAATAATAATTTTTGTCAGAAATGAATTTTACCCCACCCCTATATATATATAGGCCTATATAGCCTATATATATATATATATATATATATATATATATATATATATATATATATATATATATATATATATATATATATATATATATATATATATATATATATATATATATATTTATATGGTATAAATTTAGAGTTGGTACTGTTGACAAGGAAACATGTTAAGAAAACAATTCTTACTTTAAAATATGTATAATGATCCTGGTTAATATATTATCCAAGGGGAGAACCTTTATCATCAAGTCTTTCCTCTAAAAATCCTTCTTTTTCCAACTTAAAAAAAGAAATTTCAATTTAAATGCAATGGGTAAATCTTTTGAAATTGCCGCCATAATAAATTGTTTCTATAGATAGTGTTCATTCTGGCCAAGTTCTACGGACAAGATCCTGGCCAAGTCATAATAAGCATAAAAAAAGGTGGTAAATATTTACCAAATCATATTATTGACTTACAAACAAAGTAAACATACCACTCAATGCATTTTTTATGCTCTTTCCAAGTATAATAATGATTTTTGTTGGAAATAAATTCTACCCCCACCCCTATATATACCAATTCAGGGTATATATTTGCCCTTTAGGGGGTTGGGGTATATTTTATTTCTGATGTAAAAGGGAGGTAAGTTTAAACTTTACCTCTACCCCCCTAATGTGTAAATATATACCCTGAATTGGTATATATAGGGGTGGGGTTAGAATTCATTTCCAACAAAAATGATTATTATATTTGGAAAGAGCATAAAAAAAGGCATTACCTTAAATTGCAGCTAGGAGCAATCTAAGGATTTCTCCTTGTAGAGCTCTGGAATGATGATTAATTGTATTCAAGAATCACTGGTGACCAGGTGCTGCTCCATATTCAATAGCATCCAAATTGGATTTACACTCTTTGGAGGACCACTCAGCATCTAGCTTTTGTTTAAAAACATCAATGGATTCAGCAGTAACAGTTTCATTAGATAGTTTGTTCCAATTGTTGACAATACGTGTTGAGAAGAATTGAGTACAGACTCTAGGTGTTGTAGACTGCTTGACAAGTTTCAGTTGATGACCTCTAGTTCTTGAATTGGTGCTAACAGCAGGGAATAATGCTGGGAGAATATTAGCCCTCAATAACTTAAAGGCTAAAATGGCATCCCCTCTATTTCTCCTGTATTCAAGTGTAGGGAGATTCAACTTTGATAGTCTTCAAGAACTTTTATATCTTTTTTAAAATATGGAGAGGCAAGTGACATTCCAACTTCAAGCTTAGGACGTACAAGTCCCTTATAAAGAAGACTTATGACTTTAGAGGAACAAGTGGACATGGTACGCTTAATCAAACCCAAGATTGAACTAGCCCCAGCTGCAGATCTCTTAGCATGTGTGCTGAATTTTAACATGTGTGCGGCATTGAGTGGTATGTTTACCTTATTTGAAAGTCAATAATATGATTTGGTAAATATTTACCAAAAAGGCATCAAGTGGTATGTTTACTTTATCTGTAACTTAATAATATGAACTGCCAAAAATTTACTGCATCTTGAGCCCTGAAGGTATTTTATATGACTAATGAAAGAACATAAAAAAGGCATCAAATGACATTTTCACTTTCATCTTAGCTAAATTATGTGGCCCACTGCAAACTTACCTGAAATTCTTACTTGATAGTACTGCTGTTCTTTTGCACTAAGATCTCACATCTTTCTGCAAAGATTTCCATTCTTTTAACTCATCTTTGTTCTAAGATCTTACAGCTCACTGATGTTAGCAAAAAGTGTGAAAGATGCCATCTTTCTACCATATAGAACAGTGACAAGAGATCTTTGATGATATACTCATCATTGTTCTTATACCACTGATCAGAGCAGAACAATGAAAGACATTTGCAAAAGAATGCTATAAGATGTAAGTTCTTAGCGCTAAGATTTCACTTTTAAGCATTCTTTGTTAAAGGATTTAAGATCTTAGTACAGAGATGAGCAAAAGAACAGCCCTAATATGCAGCATGCTTCCATTAATTAAATTTGTCATTTTTTTATCCAATTTGAAAATTCATTTAACATTATAGACTGTTTATAGTCAGAATTAGCCTAAAATCCCTATTGTTCTCACTCAGGCAAAACTAAGGTTTATCAGAGTTAAGAATACAGATGCATAGCCTATTTTAAGAAAGAAGAATAGGTAAGATGAAATTCTAGTTAAGCTACTTTTCTGGTTATGTGAGGAAAATGAGACTTTCAGGGATGAGTCTACAGGCTAAAGTATGCCCCGGGAAGGTATTTTGAAGTACCTACCTCCACTCCTTCTTTCTTTAGAGGGTCCTGAGCTTTTATGACCTTTAAAAATCTCTGTGTTTTAAAAGTGAAACCTTCTAAAATAAATCTTCCGCTTGAATGAAGCACCAAATCTGTTTTCTGCTTCACAACCTTGCTCAATCCTAATTTATAAGATTTTAAAGATATGCAAATACATTTCCTAAATTAAAAAAAAAACATTGATGTGGCTTAAAATTCTACTCAAATAATAAGAATTGTAATTTCAGAACTAAAGCCAGAGAAAAAGAACCTGATAACTGAAAATTAAGGTAAAATGTTGCTTTGTTAAAATTTCAATCAGTATAGACCTGTCAAGTAAGCAAAATTCTAAGACATAGAAATCAGAAAAGGGTTAACATAGAAGCTTGACAATACCTTCCCAGAGTATGTTTTTTGCCCTGGATTCATTACTGAAAGTTTCATTTTTTTTTTAACCTAACCCTTTTTAAAGATAGTGTAAAGCAGCTAAACTAGAATTTGACCATAGGTTATAAGTTCTTAGTATGTTAAGAAGGTTTTTTCATATATTTAGCAAGGAAGAAAATTAACTTAGGCCTACATTGCTGGATATATTTACAGCTATATGATCAAATATGCTATAATAATTGCTTCTAAGGCAAATTCCATTTTGAGCCCCAAAAGGCTAATTATTTTTTTTTTCTTCAAATTACAGCTAGGAGTAATCCAAGGATTTCTCCCTGTTGAGCTGTGGAATGATGAATAGTTGTATGCAGGTTCACTGGTGACCAGGTGCTGTTGCATCTTTAGTAGTATTCCAATTGAGTTTACACTCTCTGGAGGACCATTCAGCATCTAGCCTTTGTTTAAAAACATCAATGGATTCAGCAGTAACTGTTTCATTAGATAATTTTTTCCAATTATTGACAATACATGTTGAGAAGAATTGAGTACGGACTCTAGAAGTTGTAGACTGCTTGACAAGTTTCAGCTGATGCCCTCTGGTTTTTGAATTGGTACCAACAGTAGCCTAGGAAATAATGCTGGGAGAATATTAGCCCTCGATGATTTAAAGGTTAACATGGCATCCCCTCTATTTCTCCTCTAAACAAGTGTAGGGAGATTCAGCTTTGATAGTCTTACAGGGTAGAAAAGCTCTTGCATGCCAGATATCACTTTAGTAGAATGTCTCTGCACATCTGCCAATGTCTCTGAACATTTCCAGCAAGAGACATTCCAACTTCAAGCTTAGAACACACAAGTCCCTTATAAAGAAGACTGATGACTTAGGGGAACAAGAGGAAATAGTATGCCTAATTAGTCCCAAGGTCAAACTAGCACCAACAGCAGACCTCTTATCTTGAGTGCTGAATTTTAGTTCATTGTCAATAGTGACACCAAGATCTTGCTCATATTTACAGAGGAGAGTGGGTGACCTAAGAAAAAATAAGAGCAGCAAGGATTCAGTTTACCAAAGCAAATGATATGGCACTTGGCAACATTGAATTCAAGAAGCCAGGCCTAAGCCCATTGACTCAGCAGTTGAAGATTATTTTGTAGCAGGGAATGATCTTCACAGGATAAAGCTGGTTCAAGAAGCTTCATGTGATCTGCATAAAGAGTGTATTTACTGCTGATAATGGAAGGAGCATCATTGATGAAGATATTAAATAGTGTAGGACCCAAGAAACTTCCCTGAGGAACTCAACTCAGAACACACATTGAGGAAGAAAGAAAAAAATTACCAGAGTTGGCAAATAACTGGACACATTGGTTTTGCAAATAAAGAAAATCAAGGATCCAGAGCAGGGATTTCTCCTCAAGCTTTACTGAATGCAATTTAATTGCAAATTGATTGCAACACACTTTGTCAAAAGCTTCAGAAAAGTCAAGCAGAATCATGTCAGCAGGCACCCCAATATCCAGCAATTTGGTGATATGATCATATGATTCAAGGAGATTGATCTCAACAGATCTTCCAGAACAAAAGCCATGTTGTGAACTATGTAAAACATTGTTTGCTTCAAGGTGTTTAACAACTGCAGAGTTGATTATTCTTTCAAGAACCTTAACAACTGCTGATGTCATGCTGATGGGTTGATAATTTTTGGCAAGTTCCTTTCTACCTTTTTTAAAAATAGGAATTATATGTACAGTTTTCCAATCCTGAGGTAGTCTAGAAAGATTTAATGATAAATTGAACAACAGGGAAAGAGGTTGTCACAAAACTGTATGATATTCATGTAGGATATGTGGGTGAATGTTGTCTGAGCCAGCAGATTTATTCAGTTTGAGGAATGTGAGTTCCTTTAGAACCAAAGTATCTGTAATCAGAATTGTCTCCATATTATGTGATACATCATAGAAAGGAGGTGTAGGATATACAATACTGGAGTCAGACAAAAAACAGAAGAGAAATATTGTTTGAAAATTTCAACTTTCAGTTCAGGATCTGCAACTGATTTACTATCATGCAGGATATCTGGGATTGTGCATCTGCTGCTACATTTTGAGTGGCATAACGCCAGAAATATTTAGGGTTATCCTTAACTTCCTCAGCCAGTTTTTCCTCAAACCTTCTCTTCAACTCCTTTATTTGGTTTGTTGTGGGATTACAAAACGATTTGAAGACTAGATAATTTTCTGTGGTCCTATTTTTTCTTTAGTGATTCCATGCTCTGTGTTTTCGATTGATTAGCTTGCTTACTTTAGTGGTTAAACAAGGTAAACTCTTTGCCTGTTTTACATGAAAAATTCTGCATGACTTTTCAATATTTAGAATTTCCATTTTTACATTTGACCAACTCTCCTCAAGATCATCGGTAATAAGTGTTTTCCAGTTGACTTTGGCAAGTTTATCAGAGACTATTTTGTAGTTTACATATTTTTGTTGCTTAGAGAAAGGTTGTTTGGTAGGCAAACATAGCTCTAAAATAATTACTAAATGGTCGCTATTACCAACAGGTGTGGTTATTACATTCTTAATAAGTAGACCAGGGTTACTGAGTATAACTAGATTAAGAATGTTAGAGACTTGACCTTCCCTATAACGAGTTGGTTGTGAGATTGTTTGACAGAGGGTATTGTTATTTGTTTTTACTAGGTTATTGTTTTTAGACTGCAATGTTAAGTTAAAAACTAATTGGATATTAAAAATTAGCTTTCAAATTTTGCTATTCAACTTGTCATCGAATCTTTCCAGACTACCACTGGATTTGAAAAGTACCTGTATTATTCTAATATTTAAGAAAGGTAGAGAGGACCTTGCTGAAAATGAAAGGACCTTTACTGGCGTGCTTGATCCACTCTCTTAGTCTTCAGTAACTTTGCAAAGTATTCCTTCCATCTTTCTAATTCTACACTTTCATCTTCAAGCCTTTCACAAGATTCCAATCTTGCTGTTCATATTTTTGGAGGTTTCCCTTTGCTCAGGTCTCTGGCATGCTTGAACAGGGACATAACATGACCCTTACAAGCAGTTTCTTCCAGTTTGTCAGCCATTTTATCAACAAATTGTTGCTTATCATGGAGAAGATGATACAATTCTTAGCCTGCATGTCCACCTAGCCTGCATGCCAGCCATTATTGCCTTTAGTTTCAAGCCCTCAACACATTGCTGGAAGTAGTCACATGGAAGGCCTTGTTCTATATCAAATGCAACCTTGGTCAGTTCCTATCATTTATCAGTAGCACCCAGACAAAGCTATTATGCTAGCTGAGGACTGTCTGGACTGGAGAAGACAATACCTCTCTTTCTATGTTGGACCACCAGCAGGAGCAATAATCTCTCCAAAAAAAGTACCATGTCATTCACTTTGGCAAAATGAATCCTTGTTCCTCTTATTTTCTCTCAGGCCACCCAATCTCTCTGTAAATGATAAGTGAGATCTTGGAGTCACTGTTATCAGCAAATTAAAACTCAGTACTGATCCTAAGAAGCCTGCTGCTGGTGCTAGTTCAACTCTAGGGCTGATTGAGTGTACCCCTTTTCACTTGTTCCCCCAAAGTCATTAGTCTTCTGTATAAGGGACTAGTTTGTCCCAAGCTTGAAGTTGAAATGCCTCTAGCCAGGGCTGTATCCAGGAATTTTTTTCAGGGGGGGGGGGTCAGTTCCTATCATTATTCAGTAGCACCCAGACAAAGCTATTATGCTGGCTCAGGACTGTCTGGACTGGAGAAGACAAGTACCTCTCTTTCTATGCTGGACCACCAGCAAGAGCAATAATCTCTGAAGAAAAGTACCATGTCATTCACGTTGACAAAATGAATCCTTGTTCCTCTGATTTTCTCTCAGGCCACCCAATCTCCTTTGTAAATGATAAGTGAGATCTTGGTGTCACCATTTTCAGCAAATTAAAACTCAGTACCCATGCTAAGAAGCCCACTGCTGGTGCTAGTTCAACTCTGGAGCTGATTAAATGTACCCCTTTCCACTTGTTCCCCCAAAGTCATTAGTCTTCTGTATAAGGGACTAGTTTGTCCCAAGCTTGAAGTTGAAATGCCTCTAGCCAGGGCTGTATCCAGGAATTTTTTTCAGGGGGGGGGGTACAAAAAAATTATAAAGCATCAAAAAAAAATTATATTCGTTTTGTTACAAGTCCAACAAAAATTTGGGGTGGGGGGGGGATCAACCCCCCCCCCCTTCTGGATATGGCCTTGCATCTAGCATGCCTTTTAAGCAGTCAACCCTAGCCAGAGTCCACACTCAACTCTTTTGGTCAAGAATCATCAACAGCTGCAATAAGTCTCTGGAGACACAGTTACTGCTGATTGTATTGACATTTCAAACAAAGGCTTGATGCTGAGTGATGCTTGAGGGAATGTAAACCTGACTGGGAAGCTACAGATCATCCAAATGCACCTGGGCATTAGACAACAATGAAAACAACTACAATCATCAACTCTGGAGCTTCACAAGGAAAAATCCTTAGATTGGTCCAAGCTGCATTTTAAGGTAGTTTAAAGAGCCGTTAAACAATTCTATGGTGTTTCATTGCCGTGCTAGCAATAAAGAAAAAATAAGTGGGAAAAAGGGACACATTTGTGCTACCCATGCCAAAATGTGGTTTTATTTTTTGTTAAAGGTACGTGCTGCAAGTTCTGTTTGTATGGTTTTTAGCATGCACTGAAAATAATTGGAATTACAGATGACTGTCTCTCTTGGTTCACTCTATCATCTGTCACTCTCAGTTTTATGCTTTTAGGTTCTTTTCCAGGTCAATTCCATCTCCTTTCTGCTATCTCTTTAGGTTGACATCTGAACAACATAATCAAAGTACCTTATCTGCTTTTGACATCTGGGTGAGACAAACACCAACAGTATGCTTTGATTTTTCCCTAGATGTGACTTGTGCTAAAGAGTGGAACATGATTCTGCAAGAGCTGAGATATAAGAGCTCATTTGGGTTCCTCAAAAATAATTTAACAAAACGTTTAGTGAAAGGTCAATTAATTAGAAGTTAATTTGGATTAAAACAAGTTTTAGTGTTTAAGATTATTTTTATTATTTTATTGTAAATTAGGTGAGGTGATTGTGCTTCCAGGGGGAAGGGAGGAACCCAATAGTTAAGGAAATAATAAGCAATTGTGGATGAGGCATGTGGTTGTCTTGGGAGTGAAGTGAGAGCTGTTCTGCATAATAGTGATGAATATTTATATTTATGGGTCTCAACATCCAATGTGTGGCAGAGCAGTCTTTTTATGTTATTTTATTTTGTTTTCTTTTTAAAATAAACATAATTGAACTAAGACGACATACTTTTGTTTTGCTTTAATGTCTTTTTGGAGGGGTTTTATGGGTTTTCTTAATTGTCCTGCAAATTTTGTTTACAAAATAATATTTTACTATTAAGACTAATACATATAATAATTACCATTCCTAAATCAGTCACAAATTTAATTTTTTCTCACTAGATTGTTTTGTTTTTTTTAAGTATATTTTTAAGTGTTTGGTTACTATGGATTGTTTTGAGCCCCCTTAATGGCGCAAGATTGAATTTGTCCCAGAATCTCTTATTAGATTTGGAAAGAGCAGAAAAAAGGCATCAAGTGATGTATTCACTTTCATCCTAGCTAAGTTGTATGAAAAAGCATATATTTACCAAAGAATAGAGTCTTCAAAATATTCTAAAGCAGAGAGAAATATATTATTAGGACTAACCAATCTTTGGAACCATTAGGACGGGGATGGGTATTGTTTATTCTCAGAAAGTTGACCATGATATTAGAAAATAGCTTAGAATAAGCAATCTAGTGGTATTTCATTACAAGTGTAGAATAGCAGAACTATAGAAGGACACATGATAGAACAAAAGGAGATACAATGTTAGATTGCCATTTCATGCTCATTTTATTTGTTATATGTTTATATGTTATATGTTATTGAAAATCCATGCACAGCTCCCTCCCCTAAATTCTCATATAGCCCTAGGCTATATAAATAACTAGCATAATAATTGTTGAATTCTTAATTCTATGATTCATTGACACTTACAGTATATTATAAAGAAAAAATTTTATCATTTCTTCTTTGTTCTTGTATGCTGGATTCCTAGGTAATGAAGCCCCTGAAAAGTAGTTTATGAATATCAAACAAACAATGAAATAATATAGATTTCCAATTTGTAGTAACAGTTCTTAAGAAGGAAGATGTTATTATTTAAAGCTGAAAATTACTTTTATTGTATTTTAACTCCCACATTCAGAAAAATACATTTGTATATTCTTCTTTTATTTGTATTATATTCTATCTGTATTATATTTTGTCTTTGTGTTATATTCTATATTATTTGTATTCTTTTTAAAATTCTCCCTAAATCAGCTACCATTTGCTCTCAAATCAATTTTTGCAATATTGCATTGTTGCAGCACACCTGTCAATGCCTAGTTACATCTGAGATGCAATGACTAACACTAAACCTATGCTAAATTTGAAAGAAATCTAGTAGAATAGGCTTAATGTGCTCTATCTGGACTTTTATTCTTGGCAAGACACCTCGTAGGGATTATTTGGGATTCTACCTCAAATATTTATTTTAGGTTGAGACTTATTTTCATTGTCTCTCAACCCTTAAAAGCACAGATGAAGGAGAGGCGTGATGTCAGAAGCACAGGTTTAGATACATATTTGAGCTGTATATTCCATTTTTTAAGGTTTTATTTGCTTAATGAAAAACTTCTACAAGAATATAAAAAGTCAGTGCCCTAGGCAGGACGCAAGGTATTGCAAATACCATCTTTGGTCCTAATTTTGGCTCTACATCCATTCCTGAATATTTGACTAACCTAATTCAACTACTTTCTTACAAACGAAAAAGCCCCTGTAGGGGTGAGAGGTGTAGGGGGGCCAATTAGGGAGGTAATTTCTCCCTCCTAGACTTTGAAAAATACCTTCTTATTTCTATTTCATAGCTGCCCCCCTACATTTTTGTGAATCAGCACCACTGTTTGATTGAGGAAACTAAAGATAAATCTCTGCTTGACTTAACTTATTATTTTGTTTTCCGTTGAAGAAAAAATTTGCATTAATAGCAGCAATACAATCAAACAGTTCGTGGTAACAAACTGTAAGTAAGGAGCGACCTGGCTCAATGGTAACCGAAACTCTAAAAAACGGAATTTTGATACCAATAGATACATCAAAATAATCAGATTTTAATTCTTATTTCAAATATATAAGTTTCATCAAGTTTAATTTTACCTATCAAAAGTTACGCGCCTGAGAAAATTTGGCTGATTTTCAAAAAAGGGGGAAAGACCCCCTAAAAGTTATAGAACCTTAATGAAAATCACACCATCATATTCAGCGTATCAGAGAACCCTACTGTAGAGGTTTCAAGCTCCTATCTGCAAAAATGTGGAATTTTCCATTTTTTGCCAGAAGAAAGATCACCACGGATGCGTTTTTTTTTTTTTTTTTTTTTTTTTCAGGGGTGATCGTATCGACCGAGTGGTCCTAGAATATCGTGGGAGGGCTCATTTGAACGGAAATTGAAAGTTCTGATTTTCGAAAAAAGGGGGAAAGACCCCCTAAAAGTTATAGAACCTTAATGAAAATCACACCATCATATTCCGCGTGTCAGAGAACCCTACTGTAGAGGTTTCAAGCTCCTATATACAAAAATGTGGAATTTTGCATTTTTTGCCAGAAGAAAGATCACGGATGCGTGTTTATTTATATTTTATTTTTTTCCCCAGAGGTATCGACCCAGTGGTCCTAGAATATCGTGGGGTGCTTATTGGAACGAACATCAAAAGTTCAAGTGCCCTTTTTAATTGACCAAAAAAAATGGAGGGCAACTAAGCCCCCTCCCACGCTCATTGTTTTCCCAAAGTCACCTGATCAAAATTTTGAGATAGCCATTTGTTCAGCATGTTCGAAAATGTTATAAATATGTCTTTTAGGATTACTTAATCCCCCGAAGTTCCCGGGAGGAGGGCTGAAAGTTATGAACTTTACCCAATGTTAACATGTAGTATTGGTTATTGGGAAGTATACAGTACAGACGTTTTCAAGAGAGATTTTTCCTGGTAGTGGGGGGGGGGCAGGAACGTACGAAGGGGGGGGCTTCGGGCCCGGGCTCCCCCGAAATCTCACGATTTTTTTCATTTTCCCATAATTTTCTGATTTTTCTCACAGAATAATGGGTTTGAAGGATTTGCCCCCCCCCCCCCCCCCGAAACAAATTCCTGCATACGTGCCTGGGGTCGGGGGTTATGTAGGAGGATCTTTCCATGAAGGAAGTTTTCATGGGGGAAGGGACATTGCTATGAAGGGGACGCCGGACTTCCCAGCATTATTTAAAAAAAGATCAGGAATTAAATATAAAACAACAAGTTTTTTAACTGCAACAGCAGCAACATCAAAACTTTAAACGAATAGAAAATATTACATTTATGATTGGGTTCACCCCCTAGTCAATACCTCGCTCTTTAAGCCAGAGATTTTTTAGTACTTTCATAAGAGCTATTTATTCTAATTAACAGCCTTTGTGATTAAGTGGTCATTTTTAAAGAATTGGAACAAAATTCGAACTTTCGCTTAAAGAGCAAGGCAACCGACTGACTTTAATTTAGAGATTAGACAATAAAAACGGTACTTGTGCACAATATGGTACACACCGCTGTACACTGTATCAAGGAAACCAGACACGAAACCCGTCAAACGGCTATTTGCAAGAGATAAATGATTGCAAAGCGTGGTTTCTCAGTGAGTATACAATATTTAAACAATTGTTTTTTGGGATTTAGGGGGGAAAAGGTACCTAGGTTAGGTTCCGTATGTAATATATGTTATGCCTTACCTCCGCAAGTTATTCGTAAGTTACGTATATTTATTACTAATAAAAACTTTCGTAAATAAAATTAAACAAGTTTCGAGAAAGCCATTTAACCAAATAAAAGTAAATTAATATGAAAATTTTGTTTTAATTATTCATGTACTGTGAGCCAAGATCAAAACTTGCATTTATTCAAAAACGTTCAAAAATCAAATTAAAAAAAAACAAGTTTTTTTTAACTGAAAGTAAGGAGCGACATTAAAACTTAAAACGAACAGAAATTATTCCGTATATGAAAGGGGCTGTCCCCTCCTCAATGCCTCGCTCTTTACGCTAAAGTTTGACTTTCTCACAACTCTATTTTTTTTTAACAATAAAAAACTTTAGCGTAAAGAGCGAGGCGTTGAGGAGGGGACAGCCCCTTTCATATACGGAATAATTTCTGTTCGTTTTAAGTTTTAATGTCGCTCCTTACTTTCAGTTAAAAAAACTTGTTTTTTATTTAATACTAGACAAACGTGTATACAGGTCCAATCCATAGGGATGAGGGAGAGGATATACACCTTTCCTTCCTATGAGCTGGTTATGATATTTGGCTGACTCACTTGGCTTATGCAGTAAATATCTCTCTGTTTAGCTGTACAGGGCCTGGTGTTTGATCCTACTGGCTGTAAGGTCGGGCAACAGTCTTGCGACCTATCCCTGTAAAAATACCTTGCAACTGAAGCATTGGTTGCTGGCATGCTGTGCACTATCAGTGGCTCTGGAGGATCTTTATCCTTTTTTTATCCTATAGGCTATGATAAATAGTATATAAGATGCTAATCTTTGCCATGATTGTCACTGGAAAAAAATTGCAGAACCATCAAAACTAAGGCAGAGAAACTTTATCATTAATGAAACGTTCCTCTTATGATTAAACTCTTTTCCTCTGATTTGTGTAATGTTATTCATTTCCCTCTTGGAAAATCAGTAAGTAAAGGTTGTCCTCTCTATAGTAGTTTTCAAAGCAAAGTCTATTATAAGATGTTAAGAAAATGATCAGACAGGGATATCTCAAAGAGCTGAATGCTTAGACAATAATCCAGGTCACTCCAAAGTCAGATTTTCTGATACTAACACCTCAGGTTCAAAATAGTTGTCCTTTAGGTGTAAAGCTGGAAAAAAATGTCTGAGCTACTGCTTTAAAAGGTTCGTTTGTAATTATGAAGGCTATGACAGGCTTGTTTGTATTTTCCAAAATAATATTCAATGCTTTGATTCACTTGAAGCTCATGACTGGAGAGACATTCGAGAGACAAAGTAATGGGCAGTTCATTAAATGATGGGCTCTGTTTAATTGGTCCAGTTAAATTGCATATTTTGCATATGCTATTTAGTTTGAAATGTATGTGTCATTATAAGGCTATCTATTAGTTTGAATAAATATGTTGAAACAGAAATAGCATTTGCTAATCAGTTGTATGTGCTAATTAATTTGAAATGTATTTGCCATAATAATGCTGTCTAGTACCTTGAAGAAGTAATTTCAGTTACATATATTTCAAAACAACACACTGGCCTGTCTGTGTGCTTTTTGGTTTCTTTGTAGTATGCTGCAGGCTGATAGCCTATATTAAGAAATGCGCCTATTGGATAATTCTTTGAAACCTTCCTGACCTAAGTTTTACCTGTTCCCCAGAGGCACCAGTGGTATCAAGAAGAAGGTGCTAATCATACACCTGATTAGCTTCTGGAGCTGGGTCAACCCATTGAGGTGGGAAGAGTGTTTAGGTTTAGTGAACCATTGTAGTGGGGTATCTGATGTCAATTCTCTGTTTACGTCTACAAAGGAACTCTGGTTGCCCATGTAGCGCTGCTTTTGGGATTCTTTAGTTGCTGAATCTTATATCATGGCCTAATTATCTCCAGTTTGTCATGAGAGAGAAAGAGAGAGAAATTTGTTATAACAAACAACAGCTATAGTTTAACAACCTCCACAAGAAGTAAAAAACTTGTCAGAGGAGTGGCATTTTCTTCTCTTTTTGGTATTTTCATTGAAAAACTGACAAATTTGCTCTGCACAAGATACTGAAAAATGTATTCCTTGCCATTTTTGGAATTTCGACCACTGATTCTAGAATACTTTGATAATTTCCCCATTCTGTTTTTCACATTTGGTATCTACTGACATTGATAGAGCCTCAAGTCTGTTTGAAATTTCAAATTTAAAACCAAACTGTATTTCTCTCTAGTTTTGGTCCTAGGCATTTTCAGCTCGTCTATAGGCGCAGTCATCCTGCTGAAAGTGAGCGCTTAATCCTTTTTTGGCTGTGACCATCCAGTGACAGCCACAAATCCTGACGAGGAAGAAGACCCCTCCTATAGTGCAGTCACTGAGGAGAGTAATATCAATCAGAAACTTCTTGTTTTCGTTTTGTTTGCCAACACTGTGATCACTAAGAACTTCTGTCGAAATGAGCAGCTGTTCGTAATTTTTTCATTGTAGACACTTAGGTAGCAGTTGATGCTGTATCTCAGTATATCTTTTGCCAAACCATGGAGTGCCCTGTCGAAATGTTCTTTTGATGTGTCTGTTATATCATTTGTTGGCACTACGTGCCCCTACTGTGACTTTTGCACTTGCTCCCCCAGAGGGGGCTGTCGAGGCCCTTAGTCCACTTCATTAAGGCTCTGGGGGTTTCCATTTGACATCATTAGGGCAACTCTAGATTTTTGTCTGTATCTTGTTTCAGCTATAGGTGATTGCTATATTACCATCCAGATAATCAATTCATAATCAAGACATCAAATATATAAGAGGGCCAGAAAACCTAATCACTGATCATGCACTACTTTTACTACTTGTTCATCTTTGACAGCTGTGACTGTTTGCAGATGTCCTGGGAACGTTCTGAAGGTTATATTTTACATTTCTCTTTGTTCTGCCTGTTCCGCTGTGCACTTGGGACATTGAGGAAGAGCCTCCAATTCTCCTGTTTGTTTGATGCAGTAAACACAGCCTGCATAGGTCAGTCTGGTAGTTGTGCTCTAGTTCATTCCTGGGTCTTCCCCTACAATGGGTGCCCGTTTGTTGCCGGTGAAGGATAGCATGTAGAAGTTGCTAGTCATTCATTTGTAGAACGTGTTCTAAGTATCTCCATCTAATGACTCTGATAATTTTTATCTAGTGACACTTTGTATTGACTTGGTAAAAGAGCTTTACCATAACAAGAAAATTGATTTAGTAGGTAAATTCATTTACCTGAGTAAATGATGGTGGGTGTTGTGAAGATGAAAGAAGTGTGTTTCTTAGGGAAGGGTGTAGGGTGTTTCTTAGGGAAGAATCGGAAAATAAATTGACAAAATAAGATTGCAATATTATTAGTTAAGGTAATGACAGTGGTCAAGTATGGTTGTGACACATGGCTGATTTGAAAGAGTGACGAAAATTTGTCAAATGCTTTCCAGTAGAGCCCGACCGATACGGATTTTTTGGGTCCAATACCAATATAATTTCCCGATAAATTCCCCTCCGAAAAAAAACCTTACCTAAAGTTTAAACCCCCGATTCTTTGCCCATAGTAGGCCTACTACTCACGCGTTTCTCCCTAGTCTATTACATACCAAAGAACAGCCTCAACAATTCACTGTGGATTCTAAAAGTTAGGCCATTTACAAGAATTGTTTGTTTCTTTACTTTTTCTAATCAGCAGCTTCTGAGCACACAAACGAAATGGCAGATATTTACAGAAGTGACAAATTAATCAAAGAAGGTGGTTGAGTTACATAAAACCAAATACGTGAAATTCTGATTGAAAGAAGTGAAAATCTGATTCAATAAGAATATTTATGGAAATGGATTATTCCAGATTTCAATAGAGGGACTTTGAATTTTAATCATTCACATATTAATGTGATAACTTTAATTTACATTCACATGATATGGTCTCTTACTAACTAATTCATGCTAGGCACACTGGATACAAGGGTGCAGCTATGGTTTTAAGTTTGGAGAAGGGATTTAAAGAATGCGTTGACAAAATCGTCCATTGTGGCCAAAAAATGCAGACACACAAGCTAATTTTCCAAGGTAAATAGGTGAATTTTCTAAGGTGTTGACATGTAGCGGTTACATCTTGGAACTCCCCCCTACACACCCTACTGTGCCTCTCTCCCCCTTAGCTGCGCCCTGAATGGATATCATGGTTTTAACCAATTGAATCTTGGGTCTTCTACTCATGCAAGTGAACATTCATTGAACAGAAATGTATGGTCTATTGTATTCTTTTTAGTTGTTTTGGTAGAAGATTTACGTTCTTGAAGTTACCATACATTTAGAACATTGCCGCACCAGGTGTGTATTGACAATAAATATAATTTGACTTCATTTGACTAGCCGCTGCTGCTCTCTCCGCCATGGCCAGACTTAGCTGGTGGCTCTGGCCCCAAGGACTGGACAAGCAAAAATTACCTGAGGAAATCTGGTACCATCTTCTGGCCAAGTTCCGCATAAAAAAAATTGTATCGGTCGATAAACGATATTTTTTCGATAACCAATAATTTTTCCAATATCCGATAATGACACTAACCCTAATATCGGCCAGATAATATCGGTTGGGCCCTACTTTCCAGGGTTTAAATGCTCAAATTTGTTTATGATTGTTTTTATTCACGGAAAAAGTAAGCTAACCAGGTTTCTCCAAATTTTTAATCCATGGGTGAAATGGCCTGGTTGATCTCATATGGAATGACCCATTCAAAGCAATTTAAAGAGGTAAAACTAAACAGTGAGGCGGTTGCCCTTTCTCGTTTTGGATTCCTGTCTTAGTTCACCACCAACAGAATAGCTCATTATCCCTATTCTTGGGGGAAGACTCCCAAGTAGAAGAAGGCTTTTTGTACCTAAAAACCTGGCATAAATCCAGGAAAAAATCTGCATCCCTGTTGAATTTGTTGGGAAAGAAAATTTAGTTACAGATTTAGATTAACACTCCGCTAAAACCTATGTTGCCCGTTTGATCATTCCACTCCTTTGACCAAAAATGCAAAAAAAGGGGGGGCAGTATTTGCTGTGAATTGCAGAAGATCACCAAACCATTGCAGATTGAACCAAGAAAGTTAAATCAATAGAAAGAGCTGGTAATAGTCTCAATTTTCTTGTGGAAAAAGATTTAAGGCTTTTGAATTATTCAATGGCTTTTAGTAGGCAGGGATTGATCTAGAGCAAAATCTTGGGGGAGGTCCAATGGGACAAGGGCGTCAATGAGCAAAATTTGGGGGGGGACAAAGGTGCCAATAACTGACCAAATTTAGAAATTTATTTAAAAAAAAACAAGTAAAAAAGAAAAAAAAGGATAAAAGGGCACCAGAAAAATCTTGGGGGGGGTCCTCCCGGTCCCTCCTGGATCCGCCCGTGTTAGTAGTGTCATTGTGCTCTCCATTGAGATACACTGATACAAGAGAATTGTTAATTCATTACGTTATTTAAGGTTTGCTGAAAAATCAACAGAAGTGTAATTCTCACAACATTAGCTGCGTTTTTTTTTCGAAGTTCCGTGTTTCATGTTTCATATTCCAAGTTTCATGTTCTAGCCCAAAAACGCAGTTTATGTCGCTTTCGTGTTCTCTGTCCATGTTCCTGGTTGAACGTCTAAAAACGCATTTTAGGAAAAGTGGCAAAATATTCAAAACTGTGGAAACATGTGGAAAAATTCTGAGCTTTTTACTTGCCTGTTTTCTTGAACACATATGTTTCACCTTGGCCTCTATTCAAAAACGCATATTCAGCAGGATCTATGTCCATTTTCTTCCCTTCCATCTTATCCTTTCTTTTGTCATCTACAGATAACTTTTTTCTATCTCGATAGGGACCAATCGAACACGCAACACGCACAAAGAGCAAGTTCTAAGTTTGAGGAAACAGAAAGTCGAACAGGCAACATGATGTTTCGTGTTTCGCAAAAAAAACGAAGTTTTGTTAAAACATGCTGTTACGTGTTTTGTCGAAAACGCAAAAATGGCAAAACACGATTAAACCACGGAACCAACCACCAAAAAAAAACGCCACTATTGAAAGACATACTTTGAAATTAAAAAATTTAAATTTTTCTGACAAATAAGTAATACACAGCCCTAGTATTGATTTTGACTCTGATATTTCATTCTGGTTGTTCTTGATCTTTGATTTTTCCATTTTTGTTTAGAAAGAATCTTACAAATTTTATGGCAACTAGTACTCCAATTGCGTCTAGTAAAGGTAAAGGCCTTCCTCAAATGAAGTTCAAATCCACGCCAATTAGAACAGAGAAGAAGAAGACACCTGCCATAGAAAGGAGAAGAAGTGAAGCAAATGCTGAGGTATAATGATATGTTGGCTTCCTCAATTTTTCTTTTCTATTTTTCTGAATTTTAAGCTTCTTGAGATCTAACTGTTCATTTTTCATGGGGAACAACTTTCTGGAGCAAGGGTGCCAATTCACAAACATGTGAAAGACTGGGCTAGGACTTTATTTTAATGAAGAAACGAAAATTAATGTTTGAATGTTTAGGGTGGGAGGCAATTTCGTTTTTGGTTTCAATTTCTCTGTGAAAATACCAAAAAAAAAGAAATTCAGAAAATTCAAAATTTAGGTGGGCAGTTACTACCACCCCTGCCCCCTTCTCCCCTCTACCAATTGGTGCTCCTTTTCTGAAGTTAGAAAATTTAACATAATAAACTTGAAATGCAAAAAAAAAATTAGTCAAACCAAGGGCATTTAGATAGTCTCTGAAAATTAGAATACTTTATTTTATGCTAGTATAATGATGTATTATCTGACAAATCTTTTTTAATATGTAATTGTCGTTTGATTGATTGCGTATTATTATTTATTAGTTTTGAATCAACTTTTGATTGCACATTCTTTTTTCGATCAAATGGTATGCTGCTCCAAATAGTTCTCAAGATGTGTAAAAATAGACATCACCACTTTCTGAAAGGTGTTCTGGACCAATTGATAAGCTAAATCCTAAGTCAAAATTTTTGTTGCGAGTATTTGACCTAAAGATGCTGCTAGCTGGCGGGTATTCAGGAACTTAGCATCACTTTATGATACCCTTAAAGCCATTTTTCTCCCATCCTAACAAAACATGTTTGCTAACCTTACCGGACAACTTTTTTGACAAATCAAATTGTTGTAGAAGAAAAGTATTGTAGAATTTGAAGCACAATATTCAGGAGGACTGCTACAAATATTAATAGAGTATATCGTTAGTCGAGTATCAAAATTTGTTTTCCTGCTTTCCAGGTTTTAATTTTAAGCTGTTCCTGACAACTGGAAATGTAATTGGAGAAATTCAGGTGTAATTGTATGCAAGACGGATGGAATGATTTTAGTACGTGGTGGTAGAATCTCAGGGAATAAGTGCTATTTCAAAATAGATCTGTTGACAATTTTTTATTTGTATTTGAAATTCACGGGGAATTTAACAAGAGGCAAACAATATTCTCAGTGAAAATTTTGCTTGAATGAATGTAATGCCTAATAAGTAAGCCTCAAGAAACTTCTAGTTGGAAGAAATTTTGTAACTTTGCTGATCGGAATTTGGAATTTTGAGGTCCTAGTTTTAAGAATTATTTCGGAAACTTAGAAATCAGGAACTTAGAAAGTTTGACCTTAGGACACGGAAGGGGTTATTGCTTGTCCGACTAATCGATACATGGTTGTCACTGTGGTGACAACCAACTCCCTAACGAACTTATTTTCAGATAAGGGACAGTTTTCTTTCGTTTCTTTTTTATGCAATTTATTAGGCTAGAAAAAATAACTTGTTGGCTACTACTAGAAATTACAGAGGGTTTGTCTTCTCTGCTTATGATCCCTATACCGAAAATAGTTTCGAAAATAATATAGAAGTTGGGTAGATGATGAGTATCGGTAAAAAAAAAATATAGGTATAAGGTATAGCAAGGGGGGGGATTTTAAAACTTGACAGAGGGATAGACGTTCAGGAAATAATACTGTTTCACAAGAGATCTTTATAGAAATTCTAAATTGTAACTGAGATAGATGGTGAGCCTTAAGAAAAAGAAAACGATTATTCAATTCTTTGAAGTTTTTGTACGAATGTAACGTTTTGTTTAAGAGAATGTCAGACCTCCCACTGAGTTCATAATTATGAAAAAAGTTTTTATTTTTAACGTAGGTTCATAACTGGTTCCTAATTTAGAAAAAAGTTTCATAAAGTTTATATTATTTTTATCATCAGCTGAAAAGCACTTGCGGTTGCTGTTTTTTTTTTCTTATAAAGGACAAGCGAAGCAAATCTGGAAGAGTTTTTTAAAACTTTTTCTGAACTCTCCCATTCATGTGGGGATAATTTTTCATCCAATAAACTAACCTGCGGTGAGGCGTGAAAGAATGTATGTCGAAGTTACAAAAAGTTGATGCTTTTATACATATTAGTTCATATTTTTTATTTTAAAAAAAAATCTAGCGGGAGGCCTGGAATGTCTTTTTCTTCTCAAAAGGGCTGATTAAAATAAGAATTGGCAGGAGAGGCTATAAGATCAAACTTTCGTAGTCTTTTATAGCATTTGAATAGGAAAGTCAAAACTAAACACTAAATTTTTAATGTTTTATTTCTCCTACAGTTCGTGGTAATGAACTAAGGAGTAAGGAGATCCTCGGCCCAATAGTAACCGAAGCTTTAACAAACAAAATTCTGATCAGCATGAAAGGTTTCCATGCTGATTTCAAGCATATAAGAAACATGAACTTTAATGCTACCCATCAAAAGCTACGGGCCTGGGAAATGTTGCTTTATTTTGTGAAAGGGGGGGGCTGCCCATCAACGGGCTACGCATAATAAAATAATGCTAAAATAGCACATTCGTGCTACAGGTGGCAACCCTGATCACAACACCGGATTCAGAGTATCAGAGAACCCTACTGTAGGAGTTTCAAGCTCCCATCTACAAAATAGTGGAATCATGTTTTGTTTTTGTTTTTGGCCAGAGAATGATCACAGATGTCCAAGACCAGAACATAATTTGCACTTTACTGAAAAAAATATAAATGTTCTTACTTTTATAACTTTAATAAATCAAATAATATTAACATTATTATTACTAAATATCAGTATATGTATATTAAAATGACAATGTATATTCATTTGTATTTTTTTTTTTTCAGTAAAGTGCAAATTATGCTCTGACCTTGGGAAGGCATAGGGGTTTTGAGCCCAACTTATGTTAATTTCTGCTCGTTTTGAGTTTGACTCGGTTATATATTGTAATTTTTGTTCGTTTGGGTTTCATTTATTTATCGATGCTTATTTGCGGTAGTTTCACGCTTCGTGGATTATTTGATTTTGTTTTTGCTCATTTTTTGTTTAATGGAGTTCTTTACTTTTCTTTGAAAAACTTATTTTGTGGATAAAGTTTTTTAAATTAATTTCTGTTCGTTTTATATTGACATAGTCTTTTCAGGGAAAAAGAAAATAATTCTTTAAATCTTTTCGTTTTTTTAAGACTTTATAGTTTGGTATGCTATTTGTATGCTAGAGAAAAATTTTCAGCAAATTTTAACAACATACACCCTTTTAAAAATCTGGACACAAATAGTAGTGTTTAATTTCGTTTCATACCTCCTCTAGTTGACCTGAAATGGAAAACTTGATACCATTTGCAGAAAAATCTGCTCGCTTTTATTCATAGCTTGGATAAGCAAACGCTATTTTGACTTGGTTAAATCTTAAGAGCAGAAGTAGCCCCGAAAGTTTGAATATTATACACTCATTCGTTCTTGGGATACTGCTGAGATGCCTTATATGGGATTAGCATTAACACACTGCAGTTTGGTTTCATCTTAAGGCAACATTTAGTTTTTAAACATAAAGGCAAATGTGAGGGTGGGCGTGGGAGGGGGATTAGTTGCCCTCCAATCACTTTCGACTATTAAAAAGGGCATCAGCCCTTTCTATTTTCAATCAAATAAGCCTTTTTCAAAGTTCCTACGACAACTCCTTCGATACGAAGTGCCCTGGTCTAAACAACAACAACAACAAATCATACATTTTACCCACATCGATTTTTACTATAAAATTTCAAGCCTTCCAATCACTTTCGACTATTAAAAAGGGCACTAGGCTTTTCGATTTCCAGTCGAATGAGTCCTGTTTGAGTTTCTACGACAACGCTTTCTATAAACACCTTATATGCCCCCAGGGCATAAATTACAACCCTTGCTCTAAGGGCTGTGAGGGTGGTTGTCATCCTCTAAGACATAATTTACAGAACTTTCAACTATGTTAAACAAAATGGCTATTTAAAAATTTTTATTGGATGTGTTTGGGAAAATGGTGGGTGTGAGAGGGGCGTTAGTCGCTCTCCCATCACTTTCAACTATTAAAAAGGGCACTAGCCCTTTCAATTTCCAATCAAATGAGCCCTTTTGAAGTTTCTACGACAAAGCTTTCAATTAAAACCTTATATGCCCCCAGGGTATAACTTACAACCCTTGCCCTGAGGGCTGGGGGGGGGGCTTGTCACCCTCAAAGACCTAATTTCCAGAACTTTCTACTACGTTGAACACAATGGCTATCTGAAAATTTTCATTGAATGTTCTAAGGGGAATAGTGCGCGTGAGAGGGTGGTTAGTTACCCTCCGATCACTTTCGACTATTAAAAAGGGCACTAGCCCTGTCAATTCCCAATTGAATGAGCCCCTTTTGCTATAAAAACCTTATATGCCCCCAGGGCATAACTGACAACCTTAGCCCTGGGAGCTCTGGGGGGTTTATCATCCTTAAATACATAATTTCCAGAACTTTCAACTACGTTGAACAAAATGGCTATCTCTAAACTTTGATTGAATGTGTTTAGGGAAATGGTGGGCGTGGGAGGGGGTTTAATTACTCTCCACTCACTTTCGATTATTAAAAAGGACAATTTCGATTTCCAAACAAATGATCCCTTTTTGAAATTTCTACAAAAACTTTATATATAAACCTAGTATACCCCCAGGACATAACTTAAAACTCTTGCACTGAGGGCTCTGAGGGGGGTATCATCCTAAAAGACCTAATTTCCAGAACGTTCGACTACGTTGAATAAAATGGATATCTCAAAATTTTTATTGGATGTGTTTGGGGACATGGTGGGCGTGAGAGACGGGTTAGTTGCCCTTTAATCACTTTCGACTATTAAAAGGGCACAAGTCCTTTAAATTTCCAATTGAATGAGCCCTTTTTGATGCTTATACAACATCGCTTTCTATAAAAAAAAAAACTTACATGCCCCCAGGGCATAACTTGCAATCCTTGCCCTGAGGTTTGTGGGGGGAGGGGTCATCCTCAAAGACCTAATCCTTAAATATCCTAGGTCATCCTTAAAGACCTAATGTCCAAAACTTTCAACTATGTTGAATAAAATGGATATCTAAAAATTTTGATTGGATGTGTATGGGGAAAAGGTGGGCGTGAGACAGGGGGTTAGTTGCCCTCAAATCACTTTCGACTATTAAAAAGGGCACTAGCCCTTTAAATTTCCAATCGAAAGAGCTCTTTTTCAAGTTTCTACGACAAAGATTTCAATAAAAAATTATATGCCCCCATGGCATAACTTATAACCCTTGCGCTGAAGACTGTTAGGGGAGTGTCCTGCTCAAAAGTATAATTTCCTGACTTTAAACTGCGTGGAACAAAATGGCTGTCTCAAAATTTTGATTGGATATGTTTGGGGAAATGGTGGGCGTGGAAGGAGTGTTAGTTGCCTTCCAATAACTTTCGACTTTTAAAAAGGGTATTTCCTATTTCAATTTCCAATCGAATGGGCCCTTTTTCAAGTTTCTTCGACAACGCGTTCTATAAAAACCTTATATGCCCCCCAGGGCATAACTTACAACCTTGGCCCTTGGGGCTCTGAGGGAGTGTCCTCCTCAAAAACATAATTTCTATCTGGAAATCAACTATGCTGAACAAAATGGCTATTTAAGATTTTTGATTGGATGTGTTAGGGGAAAAGGTGGGCGTGAGAGGGAGGTTAATTGCCCTCAAATCACTTTCGACTATAAAAAGAGCACTAGACCTTTGAATTTCCAATCCAATGAGCCCTTTTTGAAGTTTCTACGACAAAGATTTCAATAAAAACTTATATGCCCCCAGGGCATAACTTATAAACCTAGCCCTGAAGACTGTGGGGGGAGTGTCCTGCTCAAATGCATAATTTTACTGAACTTTAAACTGCGTGGAACAACATGGCTATCTCAAAATTTTGATTGGATGTGTTTGGAGAAATGGTGGGCGTGGAAGGGGTGTTAGTTGCCTTCCAATTGCTTTCGACTATTAAAAAGGGCACTAGACATTTCAATTTCCAATCGAATGAGCCCTTTTTGAAGTTTTTACGAAAATGCATTCTATCAACACCTTATATGCCCCCAGGGCATAACTTACAGCCCTTGCCCTGAGGGCTGTGGGGGGTTGTCATCCTCAAAGACCTAGTTTCCAGAACTTAGAACTACGTTGAATAAAATGGTTATCTCAAAGTTTTGATTGGATGTGTTTGGGGGAAAGGTGGGCGTGAGAGGGGGGTTAGTTTCCCTTCAATCACTTTCAACTATTAAAAAGGGCACTATCCCTTTGAATTTCCAAACGAATGAGCCTGTTTTGAAGTTTCTCCGACAACACCTTCTATAAAAACCTCACATGCCCCCATGGTATAACTTACAACCCTTGCCCTGAAGGCTGTGAAGGAGTGTTCTCCTCAAAAACATAATTTCTATCTGGAAATCAACTACGCTGAACAAAATGGCTATTTCAAAATTTTGATTGGATGTGTTTCGGGAATGGTGGGCGTGGAAGGGGTGTTAGTTGCTTTCCAATCACTTTCGACTATTAAAAAGGGCACAAGCCACTCCAATTTCCAATTGAATGAGCCCTTTTCGAAAGTTTCTATGACAGCTTCTTCGATACGAAGGGCCCTGCTCTAAAGGAAAACAATAGTAAATAATACATTGTGCCAACATCGTTCTTATATGCCCTCAGTTCTTATATGCCACCGAATTTTATTCTGTGTAATGCCCGATCCTTAACAAATAAAGTTGACGAGATGGAGATACTGCTGAGAGAAGTGAGTGTTCCTATTGCTGTAGTTACCGAATGCTGGGATATCACTGATGAAATGGGTAGAATAAAAGGCTACACTAGCTATTTCAACACTCGCCGTGATAGAGGTTTGAGTAGAAAAGGTGGTGGCGTTGGTATCTATATTCGTAATGACATTTCATCTAAGCTGTTAAATATACCAACCGATTCGTGTCATGAAGTTTTCTGGGTAGGGTGCAAGCCATCCAAACTATCAAAAAAGTTCTCATGTTTGATAATTGCATCTGTGTATTACCCAGAGAGTGCCAAAAATAGGAAAGAGCTTATCAGCTACTTACAGACCTATATCGATAAAGTTCGTCGTGCCCATGCCTATCCTGGCTTCATAATAGCTGGCGATTTTAACCAGACGAACAGACAATGGGTATCTAGTGTCCTTGATCTGAAGCAGGTAGTTACCATTGCTACGCACCAGAGTGGCAGTACTCTAGACCTAATTTTTACAAACATGAGTGACAATTATTACTCCCCTCGGTCGTTAGGTCCTCTCCACAGCTCAGATCATTATGTAATTCTTTGGCAAGCCAAAAATAACCAACCGAAGCCAAAGAGAACCAAAGTGACTATTCGTCCGCTTAACTCTCAATCAATCTGCGATTTCGGTCTGTGGATCGGGACTTACTGCTTCGACGACCTGTGTTCTATAGTAAACCTGAATAGCAAAGTACAGCAGTTTAACTCTCTTCTGTTAGAGATGTTTCACAAGTTTTTTCCCACTAAAGTTGTAGTGGTAAGTGAGTCCGATAAGCCATGGATCACAAGTGACCTCAAACAAATGATCAAGATGAGGTGCAAGCTGCACAGTTCCGGACAAATAGCCGCTGCGGCGAAACTTAGAAATCGAATCGTGGCCGTCAATCGTTTCAAGCGAAGAAATTATGTTCGGGAAAAGGTAGTACCCCTTCTCCAAAGTAGCAGTCGGAAGTGGCATTCCACAGTGAAACAAATGACTGGCAAGTCAGTTAACAGTGAGCTGAAAATACCCAAGCCTGACTCAAATGAGCGCTTCAGACGTAAACGAGTTCTTTGCTGGCATTTGTACCACCTACCCCTCAATTACAGAGGCCGAACTGGTTGATCTCTTAGTCGATTGTGAAACTGACGAAATAAAACAGTTTACCGAATTTGCTGTTTTTAAAGAACTTAAAAACTAAAACCAAATTGCTCTTCCTACCCTGGTGAGTTGCCGGTCAAACTTATTCGCGAATATGCCTTGTTTTTAGCCAAACCATTGGCATCGATCATCAATCAGTGCTTCAGTGAACAAACCTTTCCCGATGCTTGGAAGCGAGCCTATGTTCGCGTAATACCCAAAGTTAAAGGACCTAAGACATGTGATCAGTTAAAACCTATTTCGATCACACCGAAATTTGCTAAAGTTGCAGAATCTTTCATATATCGTGAACTTCTCACGGACATTTCACTGTCACTTGACCCCTTCCAGTATGGTTGCTTGAAGGGATGCAGCACGTCTGTTTGTTTAGTACGGCTTTATCACCTAGTAGTTGAATGGCTGGAGTTTGGAAGCTCGTTTGTAGATTTACTTCTGGTAGACTACCGAAAGGCATTTGATTTGATTAAGCACCCTCTTGCCGCCCAGAATCTCAAGTCAATGGGTGCCCGTAAGCACATCCTCCAATTAGTAATTGATTTCTTACGTCACAGGTATCAAAAAGTGTACGCCCTTTTTCCCGGTGACATTGAATCAGAATGGGTGGAAATTACATGTGGCGCCCCACAAGGTACCAAATTAGCAGCTCTTCTTTTCCTGGCTGTTATCAACTATGTACTTTCTGACTTTGACGATCGTTTTAAATTCGTCGATAATTTGTCTGCGCTTCTTAAATACCACGTAAAGGATTCGCAAGCTGTAGCACAGTTCGACTCAAATTTTTTCGATCAGTTTAAATCACAGTGTACTGCTAACAGTCTTCAAATTAATGAGAATAAATCAAAGGTTTTGAGGTTCAACCCACTTAAACGCGATTTTACCTGCCCCGCGACTTTGTTCCCTTCTGCTTCGTGTGCGACTATCTTGGGCGTCACCTTTAGTGTGGACTGTTCGTTCTCTATTCATGTACAAGAGCTGGTTCAGAAGGGACATTATGCTATGTGGACACTGGTGGTGATGCGCTACCTAGGTTTTCCAGTGTATCAGCTGAAAATAGCGTACCTCACTTTTATTCGACCCATCCTTGAATATGCGTGTCCCGTCTGGGGCCCACAAGTTCATCACATAGATTACTTAAGTGATGATTTGGGGGGATCCAGAAACGAGCTGTAAAGATCATTCTTTGCGACAAATATGTAGATTATAGCTCCGCTCTGAAGTCACTTGAAATACCAAGCCTTCGCGACCGCCGTTTTCAGCTGATGATTCGTTTTGGCCAGTTTTTATTGTCTAGTCCTGTACATAGGACAATATTACCACCTGAAATGCCGCGCAAATACCAGAAGCAAAAGCAAACTTATGCCCGTCTCGTGCCGCACAAACAGACTTAGTAACTCCTTTGTTCCTTTTTTTACAAGTGCTTTTAATAAAATGTAGAGAAGTGTTTTTATGTAAAAAAGTTTTCATGTAAAAAACAGCGCCTTTTAGTGCATTTTTTTTAATGTGTCTATGACAGCTGTTTTTCAGTAAAATGATTCTATGATTCTATTCTATGATTCTCAGGGCATAACTTAAAACCCTTGCCCTGAGGGTTGTGGGGGAGTGTCCTCCTCAAAACTATATTTTCTATCTGGAAATCAACTACGCGGAACAAAACGGCTATCTCAAAATTTTGAGTGGATGTGTTTGGGTGACAGATGGGCGTGGGGGGGGGGGCTTGTTGCCCTCCAATCACTTTCGATTTTTAAAAAGGGCGCTAGCCCCTCCAATTTTCAATCTAATGAGCCCTTTTCAAAGTTTCTACAACAACTCCTTCGATCCGAAGTGTCCTGGTATGGAAACCAAAAAAAAAAAAATAATAATAATAAATTTTGCCAACATCGTTCTTCACTTAGGCAGCGCTATTATTTTGATACTGCATAGCAATGCATTTAATCCTGCTGATGGTCAATGAATAACCGTATAAATCTGGTAACAACGATAGAAATACCTTAGATTTCTTCTTTTTTTGTCACATCGCAGTGCCATGCATTTGATAATGATGGTGTTCATTGAATGACTATATAAATCTGGTGCTAATGGTAGAATTTTCTCCTGTTTTTTCTTTATTTTGACGCTGCAAAGCAATGCATTTAATCATGATGATGGTTAATGAATAACCGTATGAATCTGGTAGCAACGGTAGAAATTCTTTAGATTTTTTGTCACACCGCAGAGCCATGCATTTGATCATGCTGGTGTTCATTGAATAACTATAATTCTAGTGGTGATGCTAAAATTTTATTTTTTTATTTTACACTGCAGAGCAATGCATTTGATCGTGCTAGTGGTCTCTGAATAACCGTATGAATCTGGTAGCAATGGTAGAAATAATGTTGCTCGCCACTTAAGTGAAAAGGTTGCCAAATACCGAAAAGTGAAAAGGTTGCCAAAAGGATACCAAAGTGAAAAGGTTGCCAAATGTTATATTATATTACCTTGCGATTGCAAACATTCTAAAGAAGAATGTTGATGAATTTTTTCAAAAGTCCTCTTTTTTTCTCACTAGTTGAGACTTAATTAAAATATACTAATTGGAAAACGTCATTATGTTAAAATGTTACTTAAATTGTTGGATAAAATTTTAGGGTTTAGAACTTGTTTAAACCTATTTTTATATGTTCCATGTTTTGTTTTTGAAAAAAGAGCCATTTAATAACGTACCAAAATGCGATAATGTCAAGTGTATGGTCGTTTTCCTTGGAGGGGGAAGGACTCGTGAGCCTTAAATTGGAGGCAATCTTTTGGCATAGTTTCTTGTTTTTCCCATTTGATTGAAACTTAATATAACTGTGATAATTTTTAAATTTTAGGATTAAAATTTGCTTTAAGCTTTGTTTGGAGCTTTGATTCTCAGGGATGTTCCATCTTCTTTTCTAGAAAATTTTAATTTAATGAAATCCTGAAACTTGATAAGGCTATGTTTATTCTCAATTCTTTTTTTCTGGAGAGGGGGCGAAATTTTCCTTAACTGCACAAATGGGTATTAAATGTGCTGGTTTTGTTTGTTTGTCGTTTTTTTTCCTTTTTTTGTAGAATTGGGTATGTCATTTAAAGCATATAATACAATTTTTGAGTTTCCATCTTGCTAAAATCCTTGGAGCTATTAAGCATCAGTGAATGTCCCACTTTTTTTTTACTTGAAAAAAGTATGTAATGAGAAATTGATGTGTTAAATTTATTCTCTTACTTTTTTCGGGGGGGGGGGAGAAGTCCCTTAACCGTACGTATGGGCCTATTGAATGTGCTTGTTCTGTTTTTCGTTTGTTTTCTTCTTCTTTTTTGTATAATTGAATAATTAATAAAAATGTTTCTGGGAAGAAGAAATGAACAGGAAGAATTAGTAAACAAATTTAAATTCAAACCAAAAATCCGGTTTTTGAACAAAAAGTAAACATTGAACGTAATTGACATGTATCGATTAAAATGTGTTCTTTTACCTCGATTTCAGAGCCATCTACTTTTTAGTAGCCATTAAAATGCAAAAAAAAATTCCTTATTGAGGGAAATTGGCTGAAAAAATCGATGTTACCATGGGAGTTGAACCCAAGATTCCCCCAGTGACTAGCCAGAGCTTCCTTCTCTAGATCAATAGTCACACCTTGTGGTCTTTTTCTTGCATTTATTTTAGACTTTACTGTTCCATATAAATCAGATAACTTTAAATAGCCAATAAGCACGGGATAAAATTATGCGGCAAAGAGATTTATTAATGTTTCATGGATATTTATTTCTAGTATTAATTAGTACCATGTTTTTATTTGTGTTTGAGAAATTATCTGTTTTGTTTTCAGAGCCGAAAGAAACGTTGGAGACCAGGTACATTGGCTTTAAGAGAAATAAGAGCTTATCAGAGGACATATACCACTCTCATTCCAAGGGCTCCATTTGGGAGATTAGTGAGAGAAATAACATCACGAATTTGTCCCACAGAATTAAGGTATGTGTGGTTTGCGGTTGTAGAGAATAAAGATAAAATCAATATAATTCAGATAATAATATCGCCAAGTCCTAGAGTACAAAAAAAAGGATCCATCAGAGCTGGCTAAACAAAATGTGGTTATCGTCAATTTTTAAGATCGGACGCTGAAAACATCCGGTTAAAGATTTTTGACCTTGGTGATTATAATGGTACTCTTACTATGCCTCCCAGCCTTTTTACTTCGTAAGGTAGCCTACCATAGGGCACTTTACGATGTAGTTATTAAGATGGCCTTAAAAGAGGGGCGTAGAGAGAGGCAGTAGCTTTAAAATGAGTCATTAAACTTCCGAATATTGCTATCCATATATTCCGAATATTTCTATCCTTGCGATATTGCTGTAGCCTGCTAGCCATAAAAGGAGAAAGAATTAGAAATACATAATGAGATGCGTGTTAACAGTAAACAAAAAGCAAACTTTCTCCTTCTTCAAAATGGGACGCTGAAAGCCCTTCTTTTGAGGGTTTGAGACCATGACAAATCCATTGGCGATCTTATAATTTGGATTGCCAGGTATTTTGCCCCTCTTTGGGGAAATATTGATGTTTTGGGACACATAATACTTGAGAATGCCACTTTTCTGTGGCTTGACTGCTTTTGTTACTTAAAAAAGTCATATGCTGATAATTGATCTACAAAAACAGTACTCGCATCTACACTCAAGTCAACATCAGCTCACGATGAATAAAGACCCAACTCATTTCGGCATTTACGTCATGCTATAAGGCTTGATCTGCATACTTTAGAGCCGTTTTCAAGAGAGGGGGGGAGGGACTAATAACTTGTTGAAGGATATACACGCACACATATATATATATATATATATATATATATATATATATATATATATATATATATATATATATATATATATATATATATATATATATATATATATATATATATATATATATATATATGTAAATAAATAATTCAATAATTTTGACCCTGCTGACTATGAAAAAATAACACAAAAGAACTGCAAGCAAAGAAAAATAAACAAGCAAACATACATCTGACATTACTCTAGCTTGAATGTTGTGGCTCGTACAGCTTTTGCCACAAGGGCTGTCTTAGCTGAAAAGTATATGCCATTCTCATGTTAGGGGTTATTTGTACTCCAATTGTCTTTGCAATAGCTGTGAGAAATTTTCGATCATGGCTTTAGTGCAAAAACCCCAGAGTGTAATTTTAGTATAACCATTGAAGAGGTTTCAGTTTATACGAGGAAAAGACCACGGCTTGTGGTTAATCATATTAACTCAAAGAAATTCTGGTTTTTCAGACTCAATTTTATTGAAGATGACTCCTATGATTATAGCACCTCTGATTTAAGTCGGTAGGTATAGATATTGATACATCAGTTGGCTATGGGGGAGGAGGAGCGTGCGTAGCTGCGTGGCTCAGGTGGCTTTGTTCTGCAGTGAATTGTTAATAGTGGTAGCATTGGTTTTGTGATAAGTTTTGTTCATACAAGAATTTTGCAGGCGGGCGCTCTGTTTACTAGAATGGGTCTAATGTCGACTTTTAAGGTTAATTCAACAAAATTACTTTCTATCGTAGAAAATTTGGATTAGGATTTTCATCGTATGATCAGTATACATTTAAACCATACCCCTTACCAACGAGTATTTTTCAATAAAGGAATCCGGGGCCGTATGGCATGGCCCCTCCCTCCCACCCTCGATACTTATCTCCTTAGTAGTCCTTTGCTATACTTTTATTTCAAAATATTTGGACTGAAAATTTTACTGATTAAATCAACGGTGTATCAATTTTTTTTTATACTTCCAGTTTTGAGTCAAGGGGTACAATCCTTTTTTTCCATTTCTATTGTCTTCGTTTTAGAGATTTTTTTTCTTAAGTGTTGAGGTATAAGTCATACTTTAGTGCAGAGAGCAGGAGGTTGCGGGGACGGAGGAAGCACTCCCCCCCCCTCATATACAGGATAATTTATCTCTGTCGTAATTTTGATATCGCTCTTTTCTTTCATTTGAAAACACTAGTTTTTAATTTATTTTCTCCTTTCTATACCATATTAAAGGCTATATTAGAATATGATGTGAAGTCACTCAGTGAAGTCAACCAGTCAACCAGTCATGTGAAGTCACTTCCACTCAGTCAACCAGCTCTCTAAATATTAAGTTTTTACTATTGTATAACGATGCCTCGAAAAAGGGGGCTCATTTAGTGCATTTGCTCTTCAAAACAAAATTGAATTTTCGTAAATGAACTGTTTTTTCCAGAATAAGAGGTGGGCTTTTATCCCCTCAGTACGCTTGATCCTATATTAATACATATCTATATTCTTTTAAGAAAGCGAAGTAAGAGGTTAAATCGATATTCATCTGAATGCTCATCCAAATCTTATGAAGCAACACCATGAAACTCAGCTCTCATTAGTGTCAACCCCTATTCTTTTAGACGGGAAGCAAGAGATAATCTATATCCATCTGAATCGTCCTCCAATTCACTTGAAGTACCTCTAATGGAAGCTGACCGTGTTGGTTGATCCCATTTGCTCATTTATATGTCTCAACTCAACCGCATTCAACTTGAACTTAATTCGCTCAACTGCTTACCTGAACCAACTCAACCCGTGCAGCTAAACCTCAGTTAGCTCAACCTCATGAAAACCAACCTTTTTCAATCCACATTAATATTCTATTAAACCTATTGGTTTAGCTAACTCACATTTAATGGTAAAATATTCATCTAAAACCTGATTTCCTCAAGGACCCGAAAATATACCAAAAAATCTTCCATGTCTGATTCGCGCGGAAATTCTGTCCATGGGTATTATACAAAATAAAAATGTAAAGTTATTTTTAATCTTATCTATAACTTTTTTTTCAAATCCAAATTTTTGTTGTTGCTGGTGGCATGGGCGCCCATATGGGGAGGGGGGGGCAGGGGGCCCCAGCCCCCCCCCTGGCTGAATGATGCTGCCTTATTTTTATATTTTTGTTCTGAGATTTCTATTCTATTAGCATTAAAAGTGCCAATTAGATGAGGTTTGCCCCCCCCCCCTGGAATTCAGCTTATGGGCGCCCATGGCTGGTGGTATATATATATATATATATATATATATATATATATATATATATATAATTTTATACCCCTTTAAATTACTTAAAATAGCATCAAATAAAAACTACACAATAGGCAACTATTGAATAAAGTCAAATTTTATACAATTCAAACTTATGTCTCTTGCAGCAAAAAGAAAACAAAAAAAACACGTCGTTCAGTTATTTTGATGAGTTAGTTAGGTTGACTTAAATGAAATTGAGGCGCGTCAGGAAGGCATGATCGTTGGTGTTTAGTTGCATCAGGATTGAATTTAAGATAGGGGTGACATGCAGCATGAATCAATTGAATGGGGCTGAACCACGGGGGAACCCCATGGCAAGTTTGTAAACGCATGTTTACAATTCTTTCAGAGGCTTTAAGTACCCCTTAGCCTATAAAAGAATCCACCTTCGTGCACCCTAGTAGCTGGGGTGCAAGTATGTGATACTCGATAGCCGTCACTTTTATTAGGCAAGCATTCTATAATATCGGTACATTTTTTATGAACTTCATGTATGCTTAGGGATGAATGTTATACCGCACCCCTGTATGCCTTCTGAGACTGGAAGGTTATATACTCTCTATAGTTTTCAGCATATCTGTTCGGTAGCAAACGAAATGCCAGAAATTGGCACTTTTCTCTGACGTGATCTCTGTTACTTAAAAGGGATACTAGTTTTTAAATTTTTATCCGAATAGGCCTTCACTCAATAATCTATAATTACTACTTCAATGTAATCACCCCTGGAAAAAACACGCATGTGTGACCATCCTTCTCTGGAAAAATAAGAACTTTCATATGTTTGTGGATAGTAGGTAGCTCTAAGGTTCTCATACATGTTAAATGCCATTCTATAATTCTCATCTAGATCGCGCCCTTGTTAGGGATTTTTAAGTCCTTTTTCTACAATTCAGCAAATCTTCATTTACCAATACTTTTTGACGAGCAAATTCAAGGCTAATGAATTTTGTATTTTCATTGCATAAAGTTTATTCATTGCAGATTCAGCATACGCAAATAGTAGATTCTGTTGACATATGTATTTTAGTTTAAACCCTGTATTTTAGAGTTTTGTTCTCTATTGACAAGAGTTACTGTTTAATTGCAGTTTTTTACTATGAACTGTTTGATCCAAACCTATCATAAACGGGAGAAAGGTTTCGGCCCTCCTCCAAACTCTTTTTACCCTCAACCCCCCCCCCCCGGAAAATACCCCTCCCCTCTCCCGCAGCTGATTGGTCTCCAGTCCGACGTATGAAAAGGACTACAACTCTCAAGTTCTGATCGAATTGGCACCCTCCGAAGTTTCTACGACACGAGGCAGAGTTGGGGATGAGGAAGGGTCAGTCTCCCTCCTATACGGAAGAAATTTTGCTCATTTTGGTGTTTAAATTAAATAAAACGCAATTTTTGACAAAAACTGCTTCTTCATATACAAGATGATATAAAAAACGTTTCTTTTGACAAGAGATGATATAACGCAAGTTTAGGCATTTACCCCCTGGAAAATACCCCTCCCCAGCAGCTGATTGGTCTCTCTCCTATACGGAAGAAATTCTGCTCATTTTGGGGTTTAATTTTACTCTTTACTTTCATAATAATAGTATAGACCACAAATATTCCCAGAAATTAAGAGGGATTAAATATTATTTTCACATTTTTGATACATTTTTAAAGTTTTTGTGTTTATCCCCCCCCCCCCGAAAAAAAATAACCCCCCAACAAAAGTCCTGGACAACGGCCCTGGGGATTATGCATCAATTTCTACCTCCACCCTCCCTTTGTCTCTACCTTAGAACTAATTCTGTAGTTATCTGAAGGCTCAGTGAGAGTTGGAATGTTTTGGCATTAAAATGCATAATTTGGGGTATCTCCCTCCCTCCCTAACTAGCCGAAATATTTTAAGGTCGAAAAAATTTCACTGTCTTAGGAAAATTCTATGTTGTTTTGCAATTCCAAACATTTGCATATAAGCGCTTTAAACCTCTATAATATGGTTATCAGATTGTTTTAATTAATTTAAATCCTCTTGATTGCTTGGAATCTGTCTGGTCTATGCCGTTATTATGAAAGTAAAGAGCAACATTAAACCCCAAAATGAGAAGAATTTGTTTCGTATAAACTGCCCCTTCCTCATCCCCACCTTCACCTCATTATCGCGGAACCTTTTGGAGGGTGCTCATTACGTCGAAAATTGAGATTTCTAGTCCTTTTTTTACAGGTCGAAACCGATTGGAGACTAACCAGGCAGGGGGGGGATAAACGCTGACTCCCATATAACGCACGTTTTATTTGAATTCTCTGAAATGTCGTCATTTTCCTAGTGTTATTGTTTCTAGAAATCATGGAAGAACACCAAGTTACTGAATCTCATTTAACTCTGACTGTTCTATTTTTTTATTTTTTTTTCTAGATTTCAGCGTGACAGTTTAGAGGCTATCCAGTCTGCTGCTGAAAGTTATATGATACAATTATTTGAAGATTCTGTAATGGCCATGGTACATGGGAAACGAGTAACGTTAAGAGTGAGTGACATGACACTTGTGCGCAGAATCAGAGGCGAAAAAGATTTCATATACGGAATCTGAAGAAGAGGAAGAATCATTCCAATGTATTGTCAATTGATTATATATTTTCTGGTATTAGCGTTGATAAGTATCAATAGAAAAACAAATGAATTTGAGCAAATGTGGGCTGCATTTTGCAGAAAAAAAATCTATCTGACCGTTGGACTGACAAATCAAGTATTAACTATTGTTTTTTTGTCATATAAACTGTTTAGTACCGTTAATTATTTGAGCTATTAAAATCATGGTATGAACTATTGCACATAGTAGCATGTCAATATTTTTGACAATTGGAAAGTTTCCAGTTGTATGGGTGGCTAGCTCAAAGAAACTCAAACTCCCCTCTTCAGAGACAACATTGCTTCATGAAATAAATAATGGATAATATTCTAATATTTATGCTCATGAAAGGAGATAGTAACCTCAAAAAGGGTGTGTAGTTGGCTCCTTGGAGCATCTACTAGAATCAATCTTACCTGGCAGGTTAACTCTCTTAGCATTATTCCCTTTTGTATTGCAGCTTTGATATGATAAATGGGGCTGGCGAATGTTCAGGATTTGCTAGTTTAAAAAAAAAATTTCATTTTTTCTAATTTGTGGGAGAAAAAAAAACAAATACCGGACTATTCTAATTTGTCCAGTGTTTTAGAAAATGAGACTGTAAATTCTGAATACGTATATTCGTTTTCTAGAACCCTTTAGAACTAAAAAAGCGAATTATTTTCAAGGATAGTTGTCAAAAATAATTTTTGAAAATTTCTGGTTTACTATGGCAGATGGCACTAATGAATTATCAAGGTTTAATAATGCATAATATCCTTTTCCAAAAATTTAAATCTACAAAAGAATTTCTAATTCTAAATTTTTGACTTTTTAGAATTGAGGCTGTAAATCTTGAATAGGTTTAATCATTTGCTAGAATGCTTTAAAACTAAAAAAAAAAAAAATATTTTTAAGGGTACTTATCAAAGATTTATCTGTGTAAATGGTCAGTTTCTTGGTTTTTCTTTTGGTCTTCATAAAAATAATGCCTTTTATCTTCATTTGTATTTATCTATACCTTTTTTTTATCTTTAGTTTGATTTTATTTATATTTGATTTAAATGCAGGTAGACTATTTTTGCAAGATTTTAAAGGCTGACTTGATCACCTATTTGGTTGCTTTTGTTCTTGTTTCTTCTTTTTTTTTCTTTTTTTTTCTTATGTCTTGTTGCTTTTTTTCTTGCTCTGTTCTTGTTTTGTGCTAAACCATATAGTATTATATGTAATAACGCTTAGGTTTAACGATGGTTAGGAAGCAATATCTTTTCATCATAATTAACCTTAACTCAATGAAAAGGGTAAAGTGCTCTATTTAAATAATCCAGACAAGAGATTTTTGTTACCTTTTTATTCATTGCATTAGGTATTTTGGGCATTTGGCTCTAATTAAATAGTTTATATCTGCGCTTATTTAAAAATAATTAAGAAAATCACCTCCGCTCCATGACACATACCTAGACGATCATCCCCAATCCGTAAAAAAATTGCCCAGTTTAACAAAATATCCTTCTCTAATAGACAAGGGTACTGTGAAATGCGCATGGAAAAAAAATCTTCGTGTGTGCCTTTCATTCCGCTAAGAATTTTCAGGGGTGTTCTCAATGAGTTAAATATAAATTTGAAAACAGTAAGTGTATGATTTATCAAAAATTATCCTTATGTATTTTCCACTGTCCTTAATTTTTTAATCAAGAAAACACCTCATTTCCCTATTGTATTTTATGTATAGGGATCCTAAATTTAAAAAAAAACATGAAGGGATATCGGGGAGGGATGCATCTCTTTCTTCCCCGTAAAGTCTCTACTCTGAAGAGTGTTATAGGCTGTATTTTTATTCTAAAATATATTGTCTAAGCCAGTCTCCTTTCAAAAGTGATAAGCATTCGAAAAGTATAAAGAATAAGCCTAGATTACTCAGATTATCATAAACCAGTAAACGTATAATATAACAATAATTTTCTCTTCTTCCTTTCATAGAAAAAAGGAAAGCAAAGTAATAGAAACAAGCCAAGGAAAACAAGAACTTTGACACACAAAAAAGAATAAAACTTATAAGGAAAGGGAAAGTCGAGTAATAGAAAATAAGAAAAAGAAAACAAATATTCTTCGTAAAAAAAAAACTAAATTTAAAAAAGAATAAAATCGTAAGGAAAGTGGAGTAATACTAAAGAAGAAAAAGAAAACAAGTATTCTTCGTAAAAAAAAAAAATAATAAAAACTAAATTAAGAAAGAATAAAACTCATAAAAAAGGTGTAGCAATAGTAAAGAAAAAAAAGAAAACCAATAGGCCTACTCTTCGTGCAAAAACATAATAATGAATTTTAGAGAGTGAAATTTTGTTGTCGCAAAAAATGTGGTTTAAAATGCAGTAGCTTCCTTGTCAAACTTTGTTTGTGAGCGAGAAAGGTGATACAAACCGTTTATGACTATAGGCTTAACGTCTTGATTTGAAAACAGTCAAATAACGTTTCTCGAATAATGCCTTTATGAATTACCCAAATGTTCAGCTCATATCTGAATTTTTACACTTAAATTGACATCTCATTTGACATCATCCTTATGGCTGCTAATTCGAGTGCTTAAGTACTTACACAGATCAGTCGATACATTTTTATACCAGTATCTTAAATAGCGATAAACAATTCATTAGCACTTACTAATAAAAAAATCAGTTTTAACGAATAGCCAAAAAATTAATAATACTTAAAAAACCATTCAAGTACCTAAATGTCAAGTTCATTTCTTTGACGTTGTTATTATAGTGATCAGGATTGTACGCAAGAATTAATCTGGGGAGGGGCAACCAAAATCTGCAAAATCAGGCGAATCATAAAAAAGATCGGGAGAAATGGTAAAAATCTGGACGTTGTGGAGAGTCTCAAGGACCCCTCCATAAAGAGTGCCATCTTCTTTCCTGTAACTAGCATTTATAGAGTTATAGTATTTGATTTTAAATGTACAAAATGAACATCAGTGTTTTTACTGTTAAAATTCCTCAAGGTGATATTATGTGCCTTTTTTGCTGTTTGAATAAATCTAGTGTTTGTGTAGTTTGTATATTCATTTTTGTAAGTGGTTTATTTTGTCCATTAGAATTAAAGTTCTATAAATGGAAAAGGAAGAGACGATATTTTATCTATGAATATTTCTGCAACTTTGAGTACTTAACTACTTTTTTAGTTAATTTAAAATCAAACGACCAAGACCTGTAAATGTTGGTATCAGTCCGGCGCCTTGACGGGGGGATTACCCCCCCCCTCGGGGTTTCTGCCTCTCTCCCTTAAATTAAAAAAAAAACTTTTTGTATTTTCAATTTAAAACACTTTTTTTGAATTAAACAAAAAAATCCCCCCCCCTCCTCTAGATTTACTAAATTATATTTTGCATCCCTCCGACATTTCGGTTAATTGACGCCTCTGGTATAAATATTAGCAGGTTTTGATTAGTTGTAAACAACACACCAATAGCTTATGGAAAAAAGTAATTAAAGGACATGGGGGTCGCGGGAGTGGGACGCGGTCCTCCCTCTCCCTTTCTCGCTAAAAACATACGAGGAGGTGTAAAATGTTGCTACATTAGGTTGATTTAGAAAAGAATTTATTACATGTGCCCTCTTTATGTACGTACTTTTTTTTGTTACATATGCACCTTCGATGATCATTGAAATGGCTGATCGTAAAAAAAGAAAAAATCCAATGGATATAATCCTTTACCTGAAGTTGCATTCTTCTTTTTTTATTTATATCTACGTTTTCTTGTACCTTCAACCTCTTTGTGTTGCTTACCTGTCTAATGGGTAGAATTCCGGGGTAGAATGAAGACAAACCGGTTTATTCGTCCTTTTTCCTTTGACATCTATGCCTTTTCGTTCTTTCTGTGTTTTTACCATTTTTTTGCTGCAGATTGACTTACTTCTTTGTGTTGTTCATCAATATATTCAGAATGTTGTATATTAGTTTCTGCAATTCCTTTGCCAAGAGTTTTAATATCCTTTTCAATGACATTTTGTGTGAACTGCATTTCCTTCAAAATGCGAGTTTCTTCATATTTAAACGCTTTATGAGAGAAGAGTTCAGTCTTTTAAATGGAAAGTTTTAAGTGACGGACACATTAAAAACAATTTTAAATGTATTTTTATTTATTATTCTCCTAATCAGTATTTTGGACACTAAAATCTGTAGCCCCCAAAATCAAAATATTTTGCTCTTTTAACTCTGTTTTTGTACTAAAAAAAAGGACGAAAGATAATCTTAGAAAAACCTACATCAAGAAAAATAGTGAGATAATTTGTGAATGGCGTTTGATTAAGCATTATGAGATCAAGTTTCAACAAAATGGTGAAAAGCACAAAAAAAACAATTTCAGGTAATCAAGAATGATATTCATCGAGATGGGTTTATCCCTGCCAGCGGATTAGTTTGGATGAATTCTCCCATCTTTTCACCATCTTCAGGATTTTCGAAATCGCTGCGTGTAATTAGGTCCGTCAGGTGCATACTTTAAGAAATAAACTTACAGTTTTTGCGATTTAGAATTACAAGTGGAGTTTACCTTCGCCACGCCTCCATAAAGCTTTGTTAAGTTCTTTTTTTATCAGCTCTTCTTTTTTTATTGGTGAGTATTATTTTCGAAATTCTCTCAGATCAAAACATAATTTCAAAAAAAAAAAAAAAAATCCTTCATTTCAATTCACATTTCTACAATAAGAAACTTAAATCGTATTCATGTCTTTTTTCTTTGCTTTTTTCTCACTTGGCTGATCAGATCTTGTCTGTAGCAGAATTTCACTTAACAATAGCCATTTACGTTTCGTTATTTTATCCGTTACAAATTAATTTTTTATTTTTATAAAAGAGAAAGTTGCAACAAAGTTTAATAACTACAGTCTTCAAAGATAGAGAATAAAATTCATCTGGAGGGCTAGTTATTTAAAGTTTGATGTATTCTAAGCTAGACATGTACACAGGAAATTACTCCTTTCCAAAGAAAAAGAAATGAAGCTCAAACAGGCAGACTCTATGAAAAGGAACGACAACTTTCCAGAGGAAATCTTAAGACATTAGGTGGAAGGAAAATGAGGCTGCAGACCCATCCATCATCTGGGTAGTGTAAACGTAAAACTGTTCCGGGGAGGTATTTTATTTAGGTACTGGGCATATTCCACCCTCCCCCCCCCGACAAATAACCCCTATATGCAAAATTAAGCAGCTAAAGGGAAAGAATCCTGAAGACTTGTAAAAATCAAAAGTGGAAGCACTGTCTGACATCGATATCTATAATGCATCACACTTTTTGATCAAAATGCGTCCACTTTGCCTATATCAGACGGTTTTCCTGTCGAAGTACCTTTAAGGGGCGTTATATATATATATATATATATATATATATATATATATATATATATATATATATATATATATATATATATATAATTACAATAACATAGAGTCAAACCGCAAGTAAGGATCAAGAAAATCTAAGATGAACAGAAGTCCTAATTTCAAATTAGCAAGCAAATTAATTTATTTAGCCTTTATCTTGCCCTATTATGATAATTCAACCCTCGGCCCCCCCCCCCACAAAAAAAACAATGAAAAGAAATAAAACATAAAATATATTCTATAGGATATTCTCCACCATATATTCTACGTTTATTTTGGAATAAAAGAAGAATATTCAAGAATCTTTTCTTCATTCTTTTGTTCGTCTCAATTTCCCTTTGGCTTCTAGATTTTACGTGAGGGGAGAATTTTCCAGGCGTGGGGGGATTACGCCAGAGCCCCATTATTTTGGACCAGTGCTTCTATAATTCCCGAATGTCACCGAAAGAAAATTGGGTGTCCGAGATCTCCCCAAAAACTATCTAGAAAATTAACGGTTTAAGTGTCGCATTAATGTTCGTGCATTATGAGTATTAATTTTCGTGAGATTAACAAAAAAACAATTGTCATTCGGAGAAATTCAGGTATAGTGGAATGTGGAAGTAATGTTTTGTCTAGCCACTCATTGTTTACGTTAAGGCACATTCACAAAGAGATTTAACTAATACCGAGATCTAGGTAGTGCTGATATAAGCGATACAGAAAACTATGGAAAATCTCATTGGTTCAAATTAGCACTAACTAAATCTCGATATTAATAAAATATCATTGTTAATGGGCCAGTACCAACCACCGTCAGCCTTGTAACAGTGCAGTGGCTTAAGCCGCAACTGGAAATTCTTAGGACTCCAGTTCTAACTTCCATATCACTAGGCATTTTCCCTTGATGGGTAGTACTCTTGAGGTACTTGATCCGTGAAGATCCCACAGCTTTGTACTATGATGAACTTTGGGTTGGTTTGTGTTGCGTTGAATATATAATACATTCCAAAGGGCCGTCATTTTAAAGCGTTCAAGAGTAAAAAGAGGGGCTAAACGCCAAATCATCACCCTGGCTACGTTTAAAACCAAACGTCTTCCTTTTAAAATAAGAACTCGAAGAAAAGGCATCCCTTCTATGTAGATACATATACCACTTGAGCTGTACAATAACATTGTTTTATTTCATCACACATAATTATATCATGCCACTGCTAATTCACTAAAACACTCCTTGAAATGAATAAAAATAATTCAAACAACAGAACAATAAAGAATATGAACAAAAATTGAATAAAATAATTTTAAATTCCTATTCAACTGTTAAATCCAGCAATGCACAATACTGTTATCGTCTTATTGAACAAACTAAGAACTTTTAACACATCTGTAATAAGCCGTTTGTAGTATCATGCTCTATATTTGTTTTTAAGACTTGCTTCAGATCTAAATGCTTCATGATCCTGACTAGACCTGAAAGAGGAGCAAAATTTTAATAATACCCAAATTTCCGGTTTTGGTTTCTTATCTAACTACGTGGACCAGAGATAGATAGATTAAAAAAAGCGAAATAATATGGCATTGGATTTTACAGTTCCTACCGGCGGTGCTGATCTCCGTTTCATGGCCCTTCACCCAGGAGGTACAATGGGAGGGGGGCTGGAGGCGAGCCATCCTGGTCTTGTTCACATCATTTCTGTTTACCTTCCCCAGATTTCTACAGGTTCTCATTAAGAGCTAAGTCGACTCTCGGTGAGCTTACAGAGTCACGCCACTAACCTTTGTTCTTAACAAAATAACAAGGACTCCAACCCTTGTCTTCACAGCTAAGGCTTTCAGGTCTAGCGTGCTAACCAATCGGCTAGGACGGCTAATAAATAGAACACCTAAATTTAATAAATAAACGCAAATACACCATCATATGCTCCCTGAAAGGCTTTATGGCTGGCGATGGAGAAAGAAAGAAAGAAAAAAACACTCATAAACACTACAAAGGAAAAAAGACGAAGAAACGCCCACTCATGATTACCGCTGAAAGTCAAGTCAGAACGAAGCGTTGTGCGCGATAAACAATGCAAACATACATTTCCATGTTGCCCAAGTGACATATACTCCACGAAGACATTAAAAAAAAAAAAAATACAAATCCAGAAATGGAAAAATTAATTGACAATTTTTCTGACTGATGAACTGAATCGAATTCGAATGTTGCCAGGACAACGATGACAAAACTTCTGAGCTTGACGTGTCAAAATTTAAAAAGAACCTAATTCTTTTTTTTTTTTTTTTTTGCTCAACAGATTTGTAGGCTAGACATTTGACAACATTTCTTGATGGATTCATACTTTTTACTTAAATATTAACTATAACTAATTAATAACAACATTTAGAAGACATATGTAATTTAAGATCAATTAATCAACTTTTAAATATACAACACGCTCTTACTTAATGAACAGCAAAGAGTGGCTAGGACTCTTTCACTTGGCGAAGTTATTATTTTCCGGAGCTCCTTATTGAACGTCAATTACACTTCTGTATCTTTCCCTGGTCAATAGTAAGTACCAGTGGACCACAGTAAAGGTAGTATGCAGTAGTAAAAGGTCGTATACTCTCCATTGAAGATTTTTGACACACATGTAAAACCACACAAGCTTCATGGCCCTGCCTTCGCGCACGCGCAATGACAAATGTTTCCGATGGAAAACCAAGTAGCAAACTAAATCCAGTGTTGCCAACAGTGGTACAACTGCACCATTTTGGTACATTTTACAAAATATGATACAATGTGGTACAATTCAGTATTTTTGTACTGATATAAGCCGTGTCGATTCAGTCTCAAAGATGTGTCACTAAAAAAGGACTTAATAGGGCCGTAACATACGAGTTTCTTCAGTTTAGTTAGATTGTCTAAATCTTTAAGTTATTTTGGAAAATAATTATTTTGTAATAGTTGAAAAAAGGTAGCTTTTTGTTAACTTGGGAAGCTGCTGAGCTGGTTTACATGAATGAGACCTCTTCTCCACATCACAGCTCTGGTTTCTCAGAAACTGAAAAAAGTTGTGGTAAGTGAGTAAACCTTCAGAAAAGGTTCTTCAGATCAAATAAGGGCCCAGGAAAAAAAATACCGATCTCTCACAAGTAGGCTTTGATTAAACAAGCCTCAAAATGTAAGGATTAAAGGATTCTTTGAAAAATAAAATAAATAGTCTATGAAAAGAAACAGGGCATCACCCATGTAAATGGCCACTTCTAAAAGAAGCACTATGAATTTTGAAAATTACTTATCTACATTTTAAAATACTTACGCATATCATTCGTAATGGTTGCTTTATTTTACCCCCCCCCCCACCTAAGGAACCATTATATATAATTATTGTGTTTTTGATATATTTGGAGATATTCCCAATCTGATGCTTTTTCAATTTGAAACGTTGTGGTTGTGCGAAACGTTCATAAGCCAGTTCCAGTTTTAAAAATAAAATATGTCGTTATCTAGATGTTTCAGGTGATTTAAAAGAAAGTGAAATGGCCTCTATTGTGCTATTAAATAAAAAAAAAACAAGTTTTTTAAACTGAAAGTAAGGAGCGACATTAAAACTTAAAACGAACAGAAATTATTCCGTATATGAAAGGGGATGTCCCCTTCTCAACGCCTCGCTCTTTACGCTAAAGTTTGACTTTCCCTAAACTTTATTTTTTTAAACAATAAAAACTTCAGCGTAAAGAGCGAGGCGTTGAGGAGGGGACAGCCCCTTTCATATACGGAATAATTTCTGTTCGTTTTAAGTTTTAATGTCGCTCCTTACTTTCAGTTTAAAAAACTTGTTTTTTTTTATTTAATTTCTAATCGTTTTTTAGTTAATGCAGCTTTTATTTTGGCTCACCGTCATTGAATAAGTAAAACAAAATTTGTATATTAATTTTACTTTTCATTTGCTAAATGGCTTTCTCTAAATTTGGTTCTGGCGTAACTTACGTAACGAATTTCTATATTCGTATATTTTTATTACGTTTTTTATGGGGTTTGCGCCCTAGTCAATACCTCGCTCTTTACGTTAAATTCAAATCGTGTTCCAATTCTTTAAGAATGCCTCCTTAATCACAAAGGCCGTTAATTATAATAAATATCTCTGATGAAAGTACAAAAAAATTTGTTCCCTTGTGAATCAGACGAAATTGGGAAAAAAAGGGGCGTGGGAGGGGGCCAAGTTACCCTCCAGCATTTTTAGTCTCTGAAAAGGGCACTATAACTTTTAATTTCCGTTCGAATGAGCTCTCTCTTGATGTTGTAGGACCAAGGGGTCGGTACAATTACCCCTTAAAAAAAAATAACAAAAACGCATCCGTGATCTCTTCTGGCAAAAAATACAAAGTTGCACATTTTTGCAGATATGAGCTTGAAACCAATGTAATAGGGTTTTCTGATACGCTGAATCTGACGGTGTGATTTTCATTAAAATTCTTTCACTTGTAGGGGAGCCTTTGATGAGTAATACTAAACTTAATAAAATGTATATATTTAGAATCAGCAATATAAGAGAATCAGCAATATAAGCCCATTCTTTTGGTACATTTATTGACATAAAAATTCCGTTTTTAAAAGTTTTGATTACTATTGAGCCGTATCGCTTTTTTTTATGGTTTTTTTATTACGTATATATTTTTACGTATATGAGAGGGTTCTCCCCTTAGTCAATACCACGCTCTTTACGCTAAAGTTAAAAATTTTTTTAAATCACAAACCCCTGAATCACAAAGGCCGTTTAACTAGAATAGATAGCTCTTTTCAAATCACTAAAAAAAAACTGTAGCGTAAAGAGCGAGGTATTGACTAGGGGGGAACCCCCTCATATACGTAATAATTTCTATTCGTTTTAAGTACTAATGTTGCTTCTTACTTTCAGTTGAAAAAACTTACTTTTTTTTTTATTTAATTTCTGATCGTTTTTTAGTTAATGCAGCTTTTATTTTGGCTCACCGTCATTGAATAAGTAAAACAAAATTTGCATATTAATTTTACTTTTCTTTTGCTAAATGACTTTCTCTAAATTTGGTTCTGACGTAACTTACGTAACGAATTTCTATATTCGTATATTTTTATTACGTATATTATGGGGTTCGCGCCCTAGTCAATACCTCGCTCTTTACGTGAAATTCAAATCGTGTTCCAATTCTTTAAGAATGCCTCCTTAATCACAAAGGCCGTTAATTATAATAAATATCTCTGATGAATGTACAAAAAAATGTGTTCCCTTATGAATCAGACGAAATTGGGAAAAAAGGGGCGTGGGAGGGGGTCAAGTTACCCTCCAGCATTTTTGGTCTCTGAAAAGGGCACTATAACTTTTAATTTCCGTTCGAATGAGCTCTCTCTTGATGTTGTAGGACCACGGGGTCGGTACGATTACCCCTTAAAAAAAATAACAAAAACGCATCCGTGATCTCTTCTGGCAAAAAATACAAAGTTACACATTTTTGCAGATATGAGCTTGAAACCAATGTAATAGGGTTTTCTGATACGCTGAATCTGACGGTGTGATTTTCATTAAAATTCTTTCACTTGTAGGGGAGCCTTTGATTAGTAATACTAAACTTAATAAAATTTATATATTTAGAATCAGCAATATAAGCCCATTCTTTTGGTACATTTATTGACATGAAAATTCCGTTTTTTAAAGTTTCGATTGCTATTGAGCCGTATCGCTTTTTTATGTTTTTTTTTATTACGTATATATTTTTACGTATATGAGAGGGTTCTCCCCTTAGTCAATACCACGCTCTTTACGCTAAAGTTAAAATTTTGTTTAAATCACAAACCCCTTAATCACAAAGGCCGTTTAACTAGAATAGATAGCTCTTTTCAAATCACTAAAAAAACTGTAGCGTAAAGAGCGAGGTATTGACTAGGGGGCGAACCCCCTCATATACGTAATAATTTCTGTTCGTTTTAAGTTCTAATGTTGCTTTTTACTTTCAGTTGAAAAAAACTTATTTTTTTATAATTTAATTTCTGATCGTTTTTTAAATAATGCTAGGAAAGCCGGTGCCCCCTTCATATAAATGTCCTTTGCCCCATGAAAATATCCTCCACGGAAAGATTCTCCCACGTAAACACCTCCTCCACCCCCCCCCCCACCAGAAAAAAATCCTTCCTGAAAATGTCTGTATAGTTCCCAATAACCAATACTATATGTAAACGATGGGCAAAGTTCATAACTTGCAGCCCTTCCCCTGGGAGCTGTGGGGGATTAAGTCATCATAAAAGACATATTTATTAGATTTTCAACTATGCTGAACAAAATAGCTATCTCAAAATTTTGATCGGGTGATTTTGGGAAATGGGAGCGTGGGAGGGGGCCTAGTTGCCCTCCATTTTTTTCTGTCACTTAAAAAGGGCACTAGAAATTTTAATTTCCGTTCCAATAAGTTCTCCTACGATATTCTAGGACCACTGGGTCAATACGATTACCCCTGGGGAAAAGAAAAAAAACAAAAAAACACGCATCCGTGATCTTTATTCTGGCAAAAAAGGGAAAATTCCACATTTTTGTAGATAGGAGCTTGAAACCTCTACAGTAGGGTTCTCTAATACATTGAATATTGTGGTGTGATTTTCATTAAGGTTCTATAGTTTTTAGGGGGTCTTTCCCCCTTTTTTCGAAAATCAGCCAAATTGTCTCAGGCGCGTAACTTTTGATTAGTAAGATTAAACTTGATGAAACTTATATATTTGAAATCAGAATTAAAATCTGATTCTTTTGATGTATCTATTGGTATCAAAATTCCATTTCTTAGAGTTTCGGTTACCATTGAGCCGGGTCGCTCCTTACTTGCAGTTCGTTACCACGAACTGTTTGATTGGTGAGGTTACTTCTAACCTGACCTTGCAAGGGGAGAGAAGGATCTTTTAAATGCATTTCAGAGAAAAATATTCTTTTTATTAGTATTAAAATTTTGAGTACGCATTAGACCATAACCCCTGCATGTTTTCCTGTATTGTTTGTAGGCAGTAGCGTATATTAGGTAGAGGCCCCCCCCCGAACGACATAATCACAAAAGGGAAAAGGGGGGGGGGGTGTATATGCAAACTCTTAACAGGGAAAACGCCGCGGTACAAACGCAGCGACAAATGTGATGCCCAAATCTAATGGAAAAAGGTTTTCCGTTTACAGCAAACACGTAGGCGAAAATAAAGATCTAGAAGATCAGTGGCAATTGGGCTCAACATGGGCAACTAACAGATCCCTGCAACAACTTTTGGGCAACATTCTGCAAGAATACAAGGTTAAAATTTGATTTTAGCCCCCTGATTTGTGTGAAAATCGTCATTTGGGACGAATTTCACGCCGGTTTCAGGTGTTTCTGGTGCTAAAAAACTGTCGTAAATCGAGAAAAAAGAACGACAACTTTTCGGCCTGAAGTAATGTTAGTCCGAACAGTTCTTTCAAGTAATTTCGGAAGCACATGTACTGTATTAGAAGGAACAGAAAAAAGATGGAATGGAGAAAGGAAGTGAAAGAAAATGACTGATACAATGTTTATGTAGATAGCAATGTACTTCACCGACGATCCGCGTGTTGCGATCAAGTGAAACACGCGGGACAAAAAAATTAGATCTGGTACAGTTTTTGCGTAATTGGTACATTTTTCGGACGATCTGTGCTAATTTTGTTTCGAAGTGTTGGCAGTACTGCCTAAGTCTATTGCTCTGACGGTCCGGAAACTTTCCGAATTACGCGCTATGAAATGTGTGTCTTGTTTGTTGAAACATTTCGCTAGTTCGCTACTGGTATATCCTTTTACTGTGTAGAGGACCAAGCTTCACTCGGTGGGAAGAAAGACAGCGATTTTGTAAAATCGCTGCGACAAAGCGACTTCAATTTACCTTTATTTAATTCGCTGTAGAAAATAATCGTAAGGGTATTGGAATTCTGGGTATTTGTGACGTCATTCATATGAAAAATATTTTTCCAATATGCATCAAGGCCCTGAATGAATTTTTCCAAAGGTGTAACCTATCTAAATCGTTTTTTCAAACTGGAAAATGTGGAAGTGAATTACAATTTATTTAGGGAATGAAAAAATTATCATATTCTCACATGAAAAAAACAAAAACAAGATTTACTTATTTTAGAATTAACCGTATCAAACAGTTCGTGGTAACAAACTGTAAGTAAGGAGCGACCCGGCTCAATGGTAACCGAAACTCTAAAAAACAGAATTTTTATACCAATAGATACAACAAAAGAATCAGATTTTAATTCTGATTTCAAATATATACGTTTCATCAAGTTTAATCTTACCCATCAAAAGTTACGCGCCTGAGAAAATTTGGCTGATTTTCGAAAAAAAGGGGAAAGACCCCCTAAAAGTTATAGAACCTTAATGAAAATCACACCATCATATTCAGCGTATCGGATAACCTTACTGTAGACATTTTAAGCTCTTATCAACAAAAGTGTGAAATTTTGCAATTTTTGCCAGAAGAAAGATCACGGGTGCGGGTGTATGTGTTTGTTTGTTTTTTTTTCCCAAGGGGTGATCGTATCGACCCAGAGGTGCTAGAATATTGTCGGAGAGCTCATTTGAAAGGAAATTAAAAGTTCTAGTGCCCTTTTTAAGTGACCAAAAAAGATGGAGGGCAACTAGGCCCCTCCCCCACTCAATTTTTTCTCAAAATCACCCAATTAAAATTTTGATATTGCCATTTTGTTCAGCATAGTCGAAAATCTAATAAATATGTCTTTTACGATGACTTAATCCCCCACAGTTCCCAGGGGAAGGGCTGCAAGTTATGAACTTTGCCCATTGCTTACATATTGTATTGGTTATTGGAAAGTATACAGACATTTTCAGGAAGAATTTTTTCTGGTGGGGGGGGGGCTGGAGGAGGGGGTTACTCGGGAGAATCTTTCCGTGGAGGATGTTTCTTTGGGGTAAGGGACATTTCTATGAAGGGGGCACCGTATATCCAAGCATTATTTAAAAAAACGATCAGAAATTAAATTTAAAAAAAAAGTTTTTTCAACTGAAAGTAAGAAGCAACATTAGAACTTAAAATGAACAGAAATTATTACGTATATGAGGGGGTTCTCCCCAAAGTCAATACCTCGCTCTTTACGCTACAGTTTTTAGTGCTTTCAAAAGAGCTATCTATTCTAATTAAACAAACGGCCTTTGTGATTCAGGGGTTTGTAAATTAAAATTTTTGTTAACTTTTAACGCAAAAAGCGTGGTATTGAATAAGGGGAGAACCCTATCATATACGTAATAACATATACGTAATAAAAAAAACAATAAAAAAAACAAGCGATACGGCTCAATAGTAATTGAAACTTTTAAAAACGGGACTTCGATGTCAATAAATACTTCAAAAGAATGGTCTTATAATTCTGATTCTAAATATGTGAATTTTATTAAGTTTAGTATTACTCATCAAAGGCGACAAGCCTGAGAAAATTTACCTGATTTTCTAAAGAGGGGGGAAACGTCCCCTAAAAGTGAAAGAATTTTAATAAAAATCACACCATCAGATTCAGCGTATCAGAAAATCCTACAACATAGGTTTCAAGCTCATATCTACAAAAATCCGCAACTTTGTATTTTTTGCCAGACGAAAAATATACGAATATAGAAGTTCGTTACGTAAGTTAATTTGTAAATTACGTCAGAACCAAATTTAGAGACAGCCATTTTGCAAAAGAAAAGTAAAATTTTTATGCAAATTTTGTTTACTTATTCAATGACGGCGAGCCAAAACAAAAGCTGCATTAACTAAAAAACGATCAGAAATTAAATAAAAAAAACAAGATTTTTAAACTGAAAGTAAGGACCGACATTAAAACTTAAAACGAACAGAAATTATTCCGTATATGAAATGGGCTGTCCCCTCCTCAGCGCCTCGCTCTTTACGCTAAAGTTTGACTCTGTCTCACAACTTTATTTTTTAAAACAATAAAAAACTTTAGCGTAAAGAGCGAAGCGTTGAGGAGGGGACAGCCCCTTTCATATACGGAATAATTTCTGTTCGTTTTAAGTTTTAATGTCGCTCCTTACTTTCAGTTTAAAAACTTGCTTTTTTTATTTATCCCTGTTAAGAGCCAAATATAAATTTTTATATCTATACATCTCAAACGCCTCTCAGTCGTTACTTCCACATCCATAACATGATAAGAATTCTCAACCCCTCAGATGTAAAAGATCCTGTGTAAAACAAGCTTTATTTAAAATTAGAAAAATGTGACGTAGTTCTCTGCTTAGTCATTTTATTTCACTTGAAGGAAACTTGGTCGCTTATAGATAGATAGATAGATAGATCGTGTATTTCAAAAGCCCATGAGCCATATACACACAAAAATTAAGAAAAATAGAAAAATTACAACAGAGCAAATTACGAAACACACATTAACATGATACATAGCGAAAAATACCTTCTGGTAAATTACCAAAAAAGTAACTTTAATTCCATATAATTAATTGTAAAAACATTTCCTTCTTTCTAATCCCTTCTCTATGTACGCACCAATACGAAATATTGTGGTTGGATTACAACTTTGTAAGATTTTTGGAAGCAGCAAAACAATCCCATGTAAGTAATTTTCCCTTAAATCAGAGAGCACCGGGCACTTCGGAGAAAATGGTCCAAATCTTCGTCCTCATCCCTACAAAGAGGACACACATACCGACCATCAGGATGTACTATCCCCCTGTCGAACACCATTTGTCTGCTCTGGATTGGAAGGCAATTCGCCCTAAGCTGAATCCATCGACATAAAATCCTAGCCGGTAAATTGAATTTAAAATAAATTTCCTCTCCAAAACTAGGTTTAACCTGATTATAATGATTCAATGTAGCAGAATTTAAAACCAGCCCTTGCCAATACTGAATTTCATGACCCTCTAAGATAAATCGTACATGGCTTACTAAATTTGTTGGTAGATCAGGGGAACCAAGACCGTCATTCCATAAGTAAGCCATTCCTACTCTTTCTAGTAATGACCTAATTTGGGATGGCCACGACGTCTTCGAACCATAGCTCAACATCTGATAATAAGCAGCACTTACTAGTCTATCTTCATTACACCTAATGATTTTCAACCAAAATCTAAGCATCAAAATAGACCTACGTAGTTTTAACGAAAACAGGCCCATATCACCTTTCAGAACCTGTGAATGAGTTGTCTGATGTAATCCAAACAGTCTTTTATAATACTGCAGCTGGAGGGACTCCAACATCTGTGCCGTTTCTCCGCCCCATATCTCCGCTTCATATTCTATTGCTGGTAACATTGTTGTATTAAATATTCTTTTATGCATTCTTAGATTTTTAATTCCCATTATTGTCGGATTTCTATAAATTGCAGACATGGTCACTTTATCTCTATTAATTAGTTTCATCAACATGACTCTTTAAACTTCCGTTTTCCGATAAAACAAATCCTAAATATTTTATTCTTTTACTTACTTTCAGTTCCTCACTATTGAATTTATATCTATAATTATCTTTGCCACTTGTTTTCCTTTTTTTAAAAATAACATCTTCACTCTTTTCAACATTCAGCCTTAGTTTTTTTTTATCTGCAAATAATCATCTATCAAACAGTTCGTGGTAACGAATTGTAAGTAAGGAGCAATCCGGCTCAATGGTAACCAAAACTCTAGAAAACGGAATTTTGATACCAATAAATACATCAAAAGAATCAGATTTTTATGCTGATTTCAAATATATAAGTTTCATCAAGTTTAATTGTACATATCAACAGTTACGCGGCTGAGAAAATTTGGCTGATTTTCGAAAAAAGGGGGGAAGACCTCCTAAAAGTTATAGAACCTTAATGAAAATCACACCATCATATTCAGCGTATCAGAGAACCCTACTGTAGAGGTTCCAAGCTCCTATCTACAAAAATGAGGAATTTTGCATTTTTTGCCAGAAGAAATATCACGGGTGCGTGTTTATTTGTTTGTTTGTTTTTTTTTGTTTTTTTTTCCCAGGGGTGATCGTATCGACCCAGTTGTCCTAGAATATCGTAGGAGGGCTCATTCGAACGGAAATTAAAAGTTCTAGTGCCCTTTTTAAGTGACAAAAAAAATGGAGGGCAACTAGGCCCCCTCCCACGCTCATTTTTTCCCAAAGTCACCCGATCAAAATTTTGAGATAGCCATTTTGTTCAGCATGGTCGAAAATATTATAAATATGTCTTTTAGGATGACTTAATCCCTCGAAGCCCTCAGGAGGAGGACTGAAAGTTATGAACTTTACCCAATGTTAACATATAGTATTGGTTATGGGGACCCGGCTCAATGGTAACCGAAACACTAGAAAACGGTATTTTAATACAAATAGATACATCAAAGGAATTGGATTTTAATGCTGATTTCAAATATATAAGTTTCATCAAGTTTAATCCTACCCATCAAAAGTTAGGCGCCTGATTAAATTTGGCTGATTTTCAAAAAAAGGGGGAAAGACCCCCTAAAAGTTATAGAACCTTAATGAAAAGCACACCATTATATTCCGCGTATCAGAAAACCCTACTGTAGAGTTTTCAAGCTCCTATCTACAAAAATGTGGATTTTTCCATTTTTTTTTTTGCCATAATAAAGATCACGAGTGCGTGTTATTTTTTTTTTTTTTTTCCCAGGGGTGATCGTATAGACCCAGTGGTCCTAGAATATCGTGGGAGGGCTCATTGGAATGGAAATTAAAAGTTCTAGTGCCCTTTTTAAGTGACCAAAAAAAATGGAGGGCAGCTAGACCCCCTCCCACGCTCATTGTTTTCCCAATGTCACCTGATCAAAATTTTGAGATAGCCATTTTGTTCAGCATGTTCGAAAATATTATAAGTATGTCTTTTAGGATGACTTAATCCCCCAAAGTTCCCGGGAGGAGGGCTGAAAGTTATGAACTTTACCCAATGTTAACATATAGTATTGGTTATTGGGAAGTATACAGTACAGACGTTTTCAGGGGAGATTTTTCATGGTAGTGGGGGACGGGGTCGGGCAGGGACGTACGCAGGGGGGGGGGGGGGGTCGGGCAGGGACGTACGCAGGGGGGGGGTCGGGCAGGGACGTACGCAGGGGGGGGGGGGTCGGGCAGGGACGTACGCAGGGGGGGGGGGGCGCCAGGCCCGCCCCCCCCCAAATCTCACGATTTTTTTCATTTTCCCAGAATTTTCTGATTTTTCTCACAGAATAATGGGTTTGAAGGATTTGGCCCCCCCCCGAAACAAATTGGGCCCCCCCGAAACAAATTCCTGCGTACGTGACGGAGGTCGTGGGTTATGTAGGAGGATCTTTCCATGAAGGAAGTTTTCATGGGGGAAGGGACATTGCTATGAAGGGGACGCCGGACTTCCCAGCATTATTTAAAAAAAGATCAGAAATTAAATAGAAAAAAACAAGTTTTTCAACTGCAACAGCAACAACATCAAAACTTTAAACGAACAGAAAATATTACATATATGATTGGGTTCACCCCCTAGTCAATACCTCACTCTTAGAGATTTTTTAGTACTTTCATAAGAGCTATTATTCTAATTAACGGCTTTTCTGACTAAGAAGTCATTTTGAAATAATTGGAACAAAATCCAAACTTTCGCTTAAAAAGCGAGGTATTGACTAGGGGGCGAAACCCCTAATATACGTATTAAAAATATATGAATATAGAAGTTCGTTACGTAAGTTAATTCGTAATTTACGTATATTTATTACTAATAAAAACGTTCGTAAATAAAATGAAACAAGTTTCGAGAAAGCCATTTAACCAAATAAAAGTAAATTAATATGAAATTTTTGTTTTAATTATTCATGTACTGTGAGCCAAGATCAAAACCTGCATCTATGCAAAAACGTTCAAAAATTAAATAAAAAAAAACAAGTTTTTTTAACTGAAAGTAAGGAGTGACATTAAAACTTAAAACGAACAGAAATTATTCCGTATATGAAAGGGGCTGTCCCCTCCTCAACGCCTTACTCTTTACGCTAAAGTTTGACTTTCTCACAACTCTATTTTTTTTTAAACAATAAAAAACTTTAGCGTAAAGAGTGAGGCGTTGAGGAGGGGACAACCCCTTTCCTATACGCATTAATTTCTGTTTGTTTTAAGTTTTAATGCCGCTCCTTACTTTCAGTTTAAAAAACTTGTTTTTTTATTTAATAAGACTCAAAAGCGTCTGCAGATCTTGCGGTGTACTAGCCACCAAAGCAATTTCATCTGCAAATAATAGTAGTGATAGTTTATGGGTCCCTAGACTAACATTCGGAGCCCATCTATTCTCTAGATAATCAACAACATCATTTATAAAAATATTAAACAATTTAGGAGAAAGAGTGCTGCCTTGTTTTACACCCAGCCTAATATTAAAAAACTTAGAAAACCTGTTACCAACTAGCACGATTCCACTCACACAAATATACACACTCACTATCAACCTCACAAACAAATGAGGGAGGCCAATTCTAAACAGGGCATCCTTTAATAGCTTTTAAACGAACAGAAATTATTCCGTATATGAAAGGGACTGTCCCCTCCTCAACGCCTCGCTCTTTACGCTCAAGTTTTTTATTGTTTAATAAAACAGATTTTTGAGAAAGAGTATAAATTTATCGTAAAGAGAGAGTCGTTGATGAGGGGACAGTCCCTTTCATATACGGAATAATTTATGTTCGTTTTATGTTTTAATGTCGCTCCTTACTTTAAGTTTAAAAACTTGTTTTTTTTATTTAATTTTTGAACGTTTTTGAATAAATGCAGGTTTTGATCTTGGCTCACCGTACATGAATAATTAAAACAAAATTTTCATATTAATTTATTTTTATTTGGTTAAATGGCTTTCTCGAAACTTGTTTAATTTTAATTACGAATGTTTTTATTAGTAATAAATATACGTAACTTACGAATTAACTTACGTAACGAACTTCTATATTCATATATTTTTAATACGTTTATTAGGGGGTTCGCCCCCTAGTCAATACCTTGCTCTTTAAGAGAAAGTTCGAATTTTGTTCCAATTCTTTAAAAATGACCGCTTAATCACAAAGGCCGTTAATTAGAATAAATAGCTCTTATGAAAGTACTAAAAATCTTTGGCTTAAAGAGCGAGGCATTGACTACGGGGTGAACCCAATTATATATGTAATATTTTCTGTTCGTTTAAAGTTTCGAAGTTGCTGCTGTTGCAGTTGAAATACTTGTTTTTTTATATTAAATTTCTGATCTTTTTTTAAATAATGCTGGGAAGTCCGGCGTCCCCTTCATAGCAATGTCCCTTCCCCCATGAAAACTTCCTTCCTGTAAAGATCCTCCTACATACCCCCCGACCCCCCCCCCCCCACTACCAGGAAAAATCTCCCCTGAAAACGTCTGTATACTTCCAAATAACCAATACTATATGTTAACATTGGGTAAAGTTCATAACTTTCAGCCCTCCCCCGGGAACTTCGGGGATTAAGTCATCCTAAAAGACATACTTATAATATTTTCGAACATGCTGAACATAATGGCTATCTCAAAATTTTGAGCAGGTGACTTTGGGAAAAAAATTAGCGTGGGAGGGGGCCTAGCTGCACCCCATTTTTTTGGTCAATTAAGAAGGGCACTAAAACTTTCAATTTCCATTCCAACAAGCCCTCCTACGATATTATAGGACAACTGGGTTGAAACGATCATCCCTGGGAAAAAAAACAACAAAAAACAAATAAACACGCACCCGTGATCTTTCTTTTGGCAAAAAATGCAAAATTCCACATTTTTGTAGATGGGAGCTTGAAACCTCTCCAGTAGGGTTTTCTGATAAGCGGAATATGATGGTGTAATTTTCATTAAGGTTCTATAACTTTTAGGGGGTATTTCCCCCTATTTTCAAAAATCAGCCAAATTTTCTCAGGCACTTAGCTTTTGATTGGTAGGATTAAACTTGATGAAATTTATATATTTGAATTCAGCATTAAAATCTGATTCTTTTGATGTATCTATTTATATCAAAATACCCCGTTTTCTAGAGTTTCGGTTACCATTGAGCCGGGTCGCTCCTTACTTACAGTTCGTTACCACGAACTGTTTGATTCTAATTCAGATTAAATAAAAAAAACAGTTTTTTTTCAACTGAAAGTAAGGAGTAACATTAAAACTTAAAAAGGAACAGAAATTATTACCTATATAAAGGGGCTTGCCTCTTCCTCAACACCTCGTTCTTTACGCTAAAGTTCTTTCGTACTTTTTAAAAAGCTTCTTATTGTTGTAAGCATTATTGTGGTATTGGAATATGTTGTGGGAAAACTATGCTTGATTTGAATAAGTATGGTCATTTTTAGTCTGATAACGTTACGTTTGTCCAAGGCGCTTACGAAAGATTTTTCTTGTCGGGGTTGGGTAAAAATGAGAAAATGGATAATTTGAACTAGAAGTCTCTGGAAGTTCAGAGAACTTTCGATATTGGGGGAGTCCAGGCCCCAAGGATCCCTTGCGTACGTCCCTGGACTGTCTAGTCCTTTAACCCGGTTTGGAATAATACAGGCTCTGATAATTATCGTGAACGGTATTTATCCGTGACTTAGGAACTCTCATTCCCATATTGTGATTGTTTTCATGCCAATGAACACAGCTTTGGGTTAAGCTTCAAGCCTGAAGCAGTCGTGTTTCGATTTTTTGTTTTTTTTAAACTGTAAAGCTTTTAAACCATCCCAAATATTTAGTAAAAAGGGCATTTGGCTCATTGGAAATTTTGAATTTTTCTGTTCTTCCAAGATGTACCATTTCCTTATTTCTCTTTTTTAGAAATATTATGACCGAACATTCTGGTCATCTTTAGTACAGTAGTTAAAAAATCCAGAAGTCACGTTGTCCTTTATTTTTATATATTTACATATAAAAAAAATCACAGTCTACGAAGGTACGTTACGTACCTTCGTAGACTGTGAGATGGAGGAGATGAGACTGGGACCGTGTCAATCTAAAATGTTAGACGGGAAGGGAGTAATTGAAATGATTTTTTGGGTCTTTTTAAGAAGGTGGATTTATTAAGATCGTTTTTTTTTTGAAATTTAACAATAAAAAAATCTAGTTGGTTATCTTCTTTTCTGAAAAACTCTAAATTAACCTGTGTTTATTGATTTGCCTTTTATCTTGTACGTATTGCTCATCAACTTTCGGTTTAAAATACCAATAATGACAATTAAAAATAACAGCAACAAAATAAGCAAAATAGTAGCCTGGGGTTATATACACACATCGGGGAGGGGGGGTCTTTCTGTTGTGCAGGTAGACTGGAAGCAACACTTACAGTTGAATAAATAGGAATTTCCTTAAGATAAAGAAGCATGAATTGTTATTATTGTATACTTTTTAGGCACCTTTTAAAAGTTGGAGGGAGGATTTTTAATGAGATTCCGTAAAAACATATTTTTCAAATTATACAGGCAACAAATATCCCCTCCCCCTTTTAAGTACCGCTCTTGATTGCGATATTAAGGCACCCTGCCTTGAAAAGAGACTTTCCTATCAAAAGTTACGAAAAACTTACGTTTTAAAGAGTTTGGACGTTACGAAATTTTTTGGTGTGGTGGCAACCCTGGGTACGTACGCATTTTCTCTTCTTTAGGGGGACGGATTTAGCGGATAGTTCGAATAAGAAAAGCCCAAAAATTCGGCTAATTCTGTGACCTCGGGGGATGATCTCGGCCCCGGGGCCTCCTTGCGTATGCTATTAGGTATTTGAGTGTCAGTTTTCCTGCAATTCCTCGAACAGGTATGAAAATTGTGTTCTAATAGCCTTGCAACAAATGGCCGGAGTAAGGCACTTACAAGGGAGGGGGGGGTTCTTAAAACTTTTTCGTTGGCAGCGTTCAATGTCACTTGTATTTTATACCGTCTATTGTCATTCTAAAAACAAAAGGGCGTATTCCTAGGCCTAAGTGTCGGCAATTTTACAGGAAACTGAACAACGGTTTTAAACTTATCGTGGGAAATACAGTTCGTGAATTTAAATGAGGGGATTTCCAAAAATTAATGTGTGTTACTAAATTAGGTCATACCACGTGGTTTTGGTTTGTGCATAGTATATACGATGAAGTTAGGTAGGCTTTGTGGCAGCAGTCTCTCACGTACGAATTTATTCAGGGGGATTAACATTTTGGGGTACTGTTGCATTAGCTGGTACACACGCGAGAAGTCATTTTTGGTTAATGCTAATGAAATAAAACAAAATATTATGAAAATATAATAGCTTAGAAACAAATTTGGGCTATATGTTTGCACATTAGGGGGGGGGGGAGGTGGGGCGTAAAGCATAGCATATTAAATACGTAACCTAATCTAACCTAGGTAATTTTTTCCCCTAAACTCCGTTAAACAATAGTTTAAATATTGTAAACGGAATGACAAACGACGGTTTGCGATCCAATTTTATTCTGAAAGATACCCGTTTGACTAGGTTTCCTTTAGCATCTATTTTGCGCGTGAACCAGCTAATACAACAGTACCCGTTTTGGTGGCTCCAACCTTAAGAAAAATAGAAGCAAATACGAGGGGGCTGACTTTCCACCACCTGATGCAGATTTCGGAACGCTATGTGTACTACGACACAGTTCCGCATCGCTTGGCTCATGCCACCCGGTGTACACTGAGAGAGAGAGAGAGAGAGAGAGAGAGAGAGAGAGAGAGAGAGAGAGAGAGAGAGAGAGAGAGAGAGAGACAGAGAGAGAGAAAGACAGAGACAGAGCAACCCCTCGAGCACTTTATTTTAAAAATGTAGGAAATTGAAGGTCAAATCATGAAGATTTCGACCCATTCACCCTTGTGGTACAAGTACGTGTAGCAGTACTTAATTTTGCCGCAATCTTAATCCATCTCTCTAGAAGTAAACATGTTTTTATAAATACGACCAGTGAAACGTATAAACATCCAAGACTCGTTTGAAAGACATGTCAGATAGGCCGTTTAGGCTCGTACAACAATACATATATGTATTTTGCTTGATCCATGTAATTTGCTTCGACAGTAATACCCAATATTTTGAAAATTCTGTTGCCACCTTTACGCTACTTTTAGACCAACAACCAAGGGATGAAGGGCTGCCTACTTTCCAAAATCCTGTTAAACCAGATGACACACGAAACCCGGGATGGAAGTGTGCCATTAGGTGATGCGAAAAGCCATGGTGTGGTTGAAAAATACCACGCAAGGTGGAAGTGACACTCCAAGATTACAGCAGGGGCGGAGAGTGAATGGTCACTCTGAATGTGATTAATTCGTTGTTTTTGAAGCAAATGGACAATTTTGACCTATTTCATAGTACATATTTGACAGCACCATCATCCCCGGGTCACTTAATAGCCAAAACTTCGTAACTATTTCCATCTTATTTGAAATGTTTTTGAGCATATATGTTCAATGACGGCTTAAGTTTTAGGAAAAACAAATGATAATTAGGTTTTTCGTTAAAAACAAAAACAATATATTTTAATCGGGTCAGCGGCAGATAAATGGCAGTTTCTCCTGCAAGCTATAACAATAACATTGAGCTTATTTCATATGATTTGCCCCCAGATTTTTTGCCGACCCTTCCAGATTTTGAAAAATACCTTTTTCGGTATTTTCATTTTAAAATATTTTGGTACTCCCATCGAAAAAGGGAAAAAATTACCCCTCCCCATACATTTTGGAAACTCCCCCGGGACTGGTACATTATGCGGGCACTGCTGAAGAAGTCAAGTTTGGTTAATGCTTGTGAAACAAAAAAAAAGATGAATATATAATGCTTTATAAACGAATTTGGGCTATATATTTGCATATTAGGGAGGGGGGGGGTAGAGCATACCATATATTAAATACGTAACCAAACCTACGTACCTTTCCCCCCCTTAAACTCAAAAAAACAATCGTTTAAATATTGTAACTCATTTAGGAACCACGGCTTTGCAATCATTTATCTTTAGCGGTCTCTTGCAAATAGGCTGTTTGACGGGTCTCGTGACTGGTTTCCTTGTATAATATATAGCAGTGCCCGCATAATGCAACAGTACCAATCCGCCCCCCTAGAATGCTTTGGGGTTGACACCACTGTTGGCTCATATGGGTTAATCAATGACATTTTCGTAGTCAATCACATTATTTCTTGTTTCAAGAGTGCCCAAATGATCAGCTCTTCTGTCTTAGATTTTAAGCCGGTAAAACGTGCAAACAGTTTGAGTTACAAGATTCTTAAGAAGTATTTTTTCTGTGTACATTCAACATCCGATTCTATTTTTCTACGCTGAATGCATCATCAACTTACGCAGGAACTTGTTTCCGGGGCGGATTAAGTAACAGGTGCGCATGTCCATAAGCAAAAGCAGGTGAGATATAAAATAACAAGGAATTCTTGCAAAACAATAGAGTAGATAAGAATTTGAGGGGAGAGGCTGGGCCTTTAGTCACTTTTGCAAGCCGTACCTGTTCCATTCAAAAGAATGATCCTCACACTCTTTCCTGTTCGAAATTAATTAAAAAAGAAGGGTTTTCTGATGGAAGTAAAGAGCGAAGTTGAAACTTAAGACGAACAAAAATTATTACTTCACAGCCTATCTAAGATATATCAATAAAACTAATGCAAATAAATAAGCTGGTGATTTTTCCCTGTGTTCGTAAGAATACAGAAAACTATCTCTTCACTGGAAAGACAAAAGCCATACATAAAAAACAAGAATACAAACTGAGAAGTCAAGATTGGATGTGTAGCCATAAAAAAAAAGACTAATCTTTAATGTTCTTTATAGAACTTTACGAGCAGTGATATCAATAACTTTCTGCACACAATTAAAATTGTTTTCTGAATTCAGGCATAAAAATTTTAAGTTTAAAGTGATTACACAGCATACAAAATAATGGATTGATTTATCAGGTGTAACATCTTGGTCTCACCTAATATTACATGAAATGAAGAACATATCAACCGTAATAAGAACTCTGGAAATCCAGTTATTTCTCTCTATAAAACGGAGAATCTTAAATTGCGATAAAAATTCTAAAGTGAGTCTGTAGTGACACTTCGAACTCGTATAAAAAATAATCATGAAAGTAGATCCAAAACGACAGTCAATCATTGAACTTAGCTCATTGTTCAGAAGAGACGCCAAATCAAACGAAAAAAAAAAATAAAGCAACTATCTTGAAATACTTTACTTTTATCCTCTTAAAAGTGTTTTTAAAAAGTTTACTTGTACCGTACCAAAAATCCTGTATTGTTTTGCGTTTTCAGTAAAGATCTAGTTTTCTATAATGGTACAAACATGGAGAAATAACACCAGTTGTTTAATTTGGAGTAGTTTTATTGATATATGTTAAATAGGCTGTGAAGTAATAATTTTTATTCGTTTAAAGTTTCAACTTCGCTCTTTACTTCTCTGGGAAAAACTTTGTTTTTTTAATTAATCTATGCTCGTTTTTGATTAAAATATCATTTAGAAATAACACTGCTATGACCTCTTTTGTTTATACGGAATAATTTCTGTTCGTTTTAAGTTTTAGTGTTGGTCCGTCCTTAGTTTCAGTTGAAAACTTTTTTTTTTTTATAATTTCTAATCACCTCCACTCTAGGGGAGATAAGACATCTCAACCCTTATTTAGGAGCAGAACTAAGAAGCCGTAAAAGAATTGAAGGAAAAAAAAGGTTTAGAGTGAGAAAAAAAATCAAAACATTGTGTCGTTTCTTTTGTCATAGATATTTAATTCTTTGTTTTAAAAATTAAATTTAGTAGCATTTAAGAAAGTAGCTCCAGGCGAGTAGCTACGACAAAAAAGCTTAACTGAGCGGACAGGTTCATGTATCAACATACTTGCGGAAAATCGACATTTTGCTAGCTAAACAGAAATGTGCCTTTAGCCTTAGGGATTTATGTGACCTGTCCCTAAAAAAAATATCACTCATTATTCAAAAATGAATGGAAATTTCAAAAAATAATCATATCTAGTGTAGGTACGATATATGGTATTATAAACTAAGTTTGTTTTTCTTTCACAAATTTTGGGAAGAATTTCCTGAATTCTCCTAGAGAAGTATTTTATTTGTTTTTCTTCCTCTTTGGATGCACAATCTTGCTTATGGAGAGAATATTACGGAGGAATCACCGAATAAATAATTTGAATAGGTAAGTATAACAATAAGTAATCCTTCTTTTAATATTCAACTTTGAGTGGTTCCAGAACCCCATGTCTACACTTCTCCAACCACTAAGTGGTAGGGGATTGGGGTTTGGGGCGTAATTTGCTATGGGGCAGAGGGGGAAACTTCCCATCCCAGGCCTCAGTTTTCCTCAAGACCCCATACCTCCCCACCCCTCCCATCTTAAATTTAGTTTCTCCAAAAATGTTGTCAAAACTAAGATAAGCCTGCATAATTCAAGCATTCACTGAAACAGGTAATTTTTCTTTAGTACATCTTTACCTTTTTTATTACTATACGGCTCGTTTTTTCAGTTTTCTGTCATTTTCGCTTGATTTGGGAAAACTGTCTCCAACGTTGACCCCGCCCCCACAGGCTTTTGACAATATTATGCCACTCATTGTGGTATAGATTTAGAAATCTACTCAGAATGTCGTTGCCGAATATGGACTAAGTGAACCCTATTCCATTGTGAATCATAATACTTGCTGTAACGCTTTTTTGGGACGTGCGCTAAAAAATGAGGATATTGCACTCATAAAAATAGTAAAATTTTCTGAAAATGATCGTATAGAAGGGGGAAAGCCTTGATTGAAAAAAAAACAAGCAAGAGTCGAGCGCAAGTCACTTTAATTTGAAGTCGAACGCTTTACCAACAGAACCAAACCTCTAATAATCTAATTTGATATATTAGTTCATGTTTCTGAATTCCGTAGCTTATTGAGGGGGCTTGGAGGAGGAAAATACGGGAGGGGCGCTTGAAAAACCTCCGGTTAAGGGTTTTGAACCGTAATTATTACACTGATGATGTAGTTTTATACTTCCAAGCTTTTTTACTTAAGAAGTAACATCAAAAGTGTTGTTTTTAGTGCTATATCACACTTACGGATGGTAGAATTGATAAACATCACATAGATATGAAAAATAGCTTTCAAATGAGCAATTAAAGGTCACTGTAAAGAGTACTGGTAGCCCACTAGCCCCAGCTTTTCCACTTGAGACATGGGACCCAAAGTGCTGTTTTTAGTGCCATTTGGAAATTGCTGATGGTGGAATTTATAGGAAGGACGTAAAAAGGGGCGTAATTCTTTATGGGGCAGGGGGGGGGGCGGGTAACTGCCTCCTCCAGACCCAGGTTTGCCCCCCTCCCTCCGACCTTATTTAGCCCCCCAGCAGAAATTTAGTTTCTGCAAAAAATCTTGTCAAACTATGCTAAATCCGCACGGTTCGAGTATTCATATAAGTAAATTAGTTTTCTTTAGTATATCTTAGTCTTTATGATAATATATGGCTAATTTTTCAGTTTTCACTGTTATTTTAACTTGATTTGGGAAAAGTGGCTCAAGATTTGGCCCCCCCCCCCGGATTTTGACGAAATTACGCCTCTGGACGTAGATATGAGAAAAATACTTTATATGAGCTATTAAAAATCTATCTAGATACCTGCGATACCAATACGCCCAATAACAATACGCTCATACCGATACGCGTCAAATAAATACATCGGTTACTGATACAGTGTACAACCTTTTCCCCAGGGACTATGGGGGGTAATATCATCACCAAAACCACAGATTTTGACCTTTGAACCATTTTGAACAAAATGGCTATCTCAAAATCATAATTGAACGATTTTGGGGTGAGGGGCCTTCTGGGGAGGGGGGGCTGGTTGCCCTCCAATCATTTTGGTCACTTAAAAAGGGCACTAGCAAATGTAATTTACGTTCTAATGAGCTATTACACACCTTTCTATGATGTTCCGGTCACCCCCTAGCCTTGGTAGAAAAAATAACGAAAAAAAGGGAGACAGATCAGTGCCACCCATGCAAAAAAGGAATTCTTCCTATTAATCTAGGGGAGGTACTATAATTTCCCTCTTCAAGGTTTTCAACCATGCTGATTCTAATGGTGCAATTTTCCATTTTGATTTGACGCTTGTTTCAAGGGGTTTCAGGCTTCTTTGTTAAATCACCTTCAATTTCTTTTTGCAATTAACTCTTACTTTTTAAACGCATCAACATAACATTTACCATTCATGAATCAGTGTTACATGGCAATTTTTTTCACAAGGCATATTTTTTTTCAAAACACGTTTTTTAACTTTCGGTTACTATGGGCGGTGGTTCGCTCTTTACTAGGTTGCAGCTACCGCTGCAAGCATGAGGGTTAATTTCAGACGTTACCATGTCAGTACCAGAAACAATTGAACAGGCACATACAAATGACGTATTTCGAAGGGAGGCACTTCGGAGTAGAGTGGAATTCAGAAAGGGGTTAAGTTCTACCATATCATATTATTGAGTTAGGACAAAAGTGAATACACCATTCGATGCCTTTTTTTATGCTGATTACGAATATAATAATCATTTCTATCGGTTAGGTATATATAGGGGGGTGCTGAAATTCATTTCCGATAGAAATGATTATTATATTCGTTATCAGAATAAAAAAAGGCATCGAATGGTGTATTCACTTTATTTCTAACTCAATAATATGATTTGGTAGAACTTTACCCAGAAAGGTGTAAAGTCAACCTATTTTAAGCAAAATACAAAAAAAAATATCAACAGGTAGAGTGGAGAATGCCCCCCTTCATCCCAACTGCAGACCGAAGCAAAAATACTAACTGTTGTGTTTATTTTCAAATTTTTCGTTCTTGTTTTCACAAATAATTGTGAAAACAAAACACCTAGGCTTCCTTGAGAAATTTTTTCATGTTAAGTGGGTTAGATGACAGAGTTTGAGTGGGGACAAAGTTCTACTTTTTACGCTTGACTAGATTTTAAACTACCTGAAAACAAGGGTATGCAGCAGTTTAGGGTGAAACAATGTCGCCAGACGATGGCCTTAGTGATTTTTCTCTTCTACGCTTGCGCTAACGCGCTAGTTTCCACTCTTATAATATTCTCATACTCTTTGAAACTGACGAAAACGTATTTATTTTTTCTTCTCAGTTTTTATTATGATTCTTTCTGCAAATAATAAAGAAGCCCTCTATGAGTTGTTAAAAAAGGTATTTCGAAACAAAACCTGTTTTTTTCTTGGCAGAATTTCGTTCACAAATAACTATTATCTTTGCAAATTTTCCAAATTGCGAAACTCGAATCAAAGAACACATAGTTTCTTGGAAGTTAGATATAACCAAATGTAAACGAGATGGAAAAACTAATGTTGCAAAACCTATTGAATTATTCGATGACAACTAATGAACAGAACTACTTCAATTGGAATAAGCTGATGTAATACTTTGAAACAACCCAGAGTATTTAACCAATATTGAATATTCAAAAGCTAATCATAATGTTTAATTATAGTTAATTTTCTATGTTTACATATTGTAAGTTTTAATTACAAACTGAATCATAAATTCAAATCTGATTAAAAAAAAAGTTTAAGAAACTTCGTTGATATTCAAGTTTAATTTTAAATTTAATTGTTATTACGCTTAATTTTATTTAGTGTTTAATATGTGAAATTATTAATAGTAATAAATTCTTTTAATAATTTTGCATAATACGTAACATTTAATAAATGATTATGTTATTAATAGATCTTAATTATTACGTGTAAGCATAGGTTAACGTTTAGAATCTTACGTTAAGTATAGCTGCACTTATTCTGTTTATCCGCGTTCGTCTCTGATTTTTTTTTTATGCCGTTATTTCTTTTTTATTTCTTTTTTTCAATCCAACGATGATCGATGCAACGCTGCAACACTGTTGTTAAATACTTCTTTTATCTGTTTCTTCCCTCCCTAATGCTGTACGTTATCAATCACCGGAGGCCGGCGTTTTCACCGGCAGAACCCGCCCCCCCCCTCCCATGCAAAATTGAGCAATCACAGAGAATTAAAAAAAACAGCTAACTCAAAATGTCGATCAGACATCTTGTTTAACCTTCTCTTCTTGAGTTTTCCAGGGAAAATAATACAGACAAGATAAGAGACAGCTTTTTTCCGTTTATTTTCTCTTTTATTGCTACTACTACTACTACTACGGAAAATCATCTCAGCGCCAGCCTGAGTGAGCAGACACAACGCTACTACTACAGAAACTTTTCCCGGCATAGGCTGAATGAGGCAGGCAGATCCGCAGACCTGAATTTCCAATTCTATTTTGCTTAGAAATACACTTTTATCCCGTCTCCTGAAGTTCCTGCTCTCTTTAAATCTTTTCTTATGGCATTTCCCCCCCTCATTCAAGAACATCTTGTTTAGCCTCAGCTGGATTATCAAAATACATTATTTCTAGCAACTTATGATAGTAATGCTGCACCAAGGAGGTCAGGAGATTTCTCCTCATGCGTCTTAGCAGTCGTTTTCTCGATAATGTGAAAAATATAGCCCTAAAGCAGAGTTTTCTTACTAACAAAAAAAAAAACAACCCCAAAAGTAAAAATCAATGGAGAATGTGTTATCTAACGGTCTATATAGTTTTTTTTTTTACCACACCCCAAGAGTTGGGTACACTTATCGCTCTAATCTCTCCTTATCAACAAATTTCAAGAAAAACCCAACCGTAGATGGGATTTTTGATTTCTTTACAAGACCTTGCACTAGTTTCCACTCTTGTGAGTTACCCATACTCTTTGGCCTACACCCTAAAAAGCAAGGGCGGATCCAGGATTTTTTTTCGGGGGTGGGGGGGGGTTACTAATTTTTGACTCAGTTTTCGACTAATTTTCCTGATTTTTACCTAGGTTTTACTAATTTTCGACTCGGTCAAAAATTTCGGGGGGGGGGGCTTCAAACCGGGTAACCCCCCCTGGATACGGCCTTGCTAAAAAGTACGGATGAATTATAGTTTTGTATAGTTTATTCATCGATATAAGACCCATTCAAATGAGTACCAAAAACTGTTCTTAGGAACAGTTTGAGGAATATATACCTCAAGCTTTTGAGCCAGTTATTGGCAATCCATTTATTCCTTTAATTATGGTAATAACGTTCGGTAATAATGGTAATTATGGTATTAACGTTAATTATGGTAAAACAGCTCGTGGAATATAACCTCAAGCTTTTGAGCCAGTTATTGGCAATCCATTTATTCCTTTATTTATGGCTATAACGTTCGGCAATAATGGTAATTGTGGTAATAACGTTAATTATGGTAAAACTGCTCGTGGAATATATACCTCAAGCTTTTGAGCCAGTTATTGGCAATCCATTTATTCCCTTAATTATGGTAATAAGGTTCAGTAATAATGGTAATAACGTTAATTATGGTAAAACTGTTCGTGGAATATTTACCTCAAGCTTGTGAGCCAGCTATTGGCAATCCATTTATTCCTTCAATTATGGTAATAATGTTAAACCTTAATATTTCCGTCTTTTAACACTATTCTCTTATATATAGTACTTTTACATTACAAAAGGCCATTATGTCAATATGTTTCTAGTGTCACCATGTCCAACATAAAAGGGTATATACGGGATTTATAATTTTGTCAGAAGGTTGCAAAATACGTTTTTAAACTTTTCTCGGGAATTGTTGTTTTAATGAAAATAAATATGTAAATGCTATACTGAGTAGCTAAATCACATCACATTATTCTGATATATAGTAGAATATTTAATAATAAAATAGTAATTAAAGAAACAATAATAATAGATCACAAAAAAGAATAAATAATGGAATAGTAACTAAACGTTATAAGATGATATTAAATAATCGCATAAAATATATATAAGAAGTTATTTAGCTATATTGACAACAATGTTTGCCTCAGTTTTATACCTCTGTAAATATTACAAGTTAATTAAGGCCCATCAAGCAAGTCTTTCTCACTTTCTAACTCAGTTCTGAAGAAATTGTCAGATAATGCCATCTGTTTTCTAGGGAATATTATTTCATCCACTGAAATAAATAGCATAACCATGGAAAGAACAGCCAATACGAGAGGAACCTCATAAGTTGCTTCTGGTCCCACTTTTCCATAAAAAAAAAAAACTTAACATGCATTGTTTCATCATGATGAAAAATAGTTTGGACATATTTTTTGGGTAAAGCTTTCTCATTTTTTACCTCATAAAAAAAATACAGCAACCCTTCCTTTCAAGACAAAATTATGGATTATCTACTACACCGAAATTGTTCGTTTTCTTTATGGCAAAACTGGCTTGGGTATATTAAATCATCCACTTTTTTACGCTTGTAGTATCCGTCACACACCATAAATTTTTAAGAAGTAACAAGTAAATTATCTTACTTGGGCTACCGTTGTTGAGGGCGTATACTTTTGACCTGTTTATACACCTCAGGGGACACTTCTATCCTCTCGAGCTCATCACTGGACAAATCAAGTTCATGAACCAACTGCCGCAACTCCCGCTCCTTTTTATCATCTTCTCTGAAGGAGCCTTCGCCATCTATGTGTAAACTTGCAAGGGATCCGTATGATCTGGACCGATGCTCCTAAAAGATGACAGAAACGGATTATGGTAAGTTCACAAAAACAGGGAAAACGGTGTTCCGTCATGTCTACAAGGTCGCTTAGCCTAAAAAAAAGTGTTGTTTTTCTCCTTTCCTGCCCAATTTTCTATCCTGTTGTAACATTCATGCAGTTAAAAAAAAAAACAAAAAAACTGTAATTGGTCAAACGAGATGCACATAGCTCCCATTTGTAATTCAAACGAAACTCGTCCCCGTATTCTACACGATGACATCCCAGAGGTATTTTCCACTCAACCAATCAGACTGTTCACATTTTTTACTCTTTCCTTGACCCCCCCCCCTGATATCGTCATTGTAACGACTATCTCCGAACATTTATGCCATATGCCTAAATGAGAAAAGGCAGTGAAGATAGAAGATATTTTAGTAATTCTTTATTTAGTGTGTAACCGCTTCTTTTCTCTAGTGAAATTCATATAAAAAAGACAAATATAAAAAAAAAAATCTGGAAATTCTTTTGAACTTTTGTTTCTGTTTTGGCATCATTGAAAATTTTGTAGTAAAACATGCAGCGGATGTACATTATGAAATATCAAGAGTGTGTTTCGGGCACATATTTTCATACTCGTAACCAAGAGACAATGATTGTTCTTTTTCTTCTGTGATACATCCCATTGTCACTAAAAATATTCCATAGTATAATATGAACCAGTGCTTTCACTGTCGCCGAAAAATACGAGGATTCCCGAAATATCCCCAAAAGAAAACTGGACTTCCCGAAGTGTCACTGACATTTAATATTGACAAACATTAAAGATTTCTATCTAACTTTCGTAGCTACAGACATTTATTTTTAAGGAGATTTTGGAGACCACAACTTTCTTCCGGTGTAATTCGGATAACCTAAAAAAGGGAGCACTGATGTAATGACCATTTTTTTATCTTTTGTGGGCTGAGACTGAGAGACAAAAAAAAAGAAGAAAAACAATTGGGGTCAGGGTTGTATGTGGAAACTTGCTCTTCATGAACAAACCTTTTGTGTACATGTGAAGCTCACCAAGACAATGGCGCTGTTTCTGATATCATATTGCTCTCTCTTCTATTTTAAAGCGTGGACAGAACGTTTATAACAAAATATGGTGCATAGTACATGGTTATGTATATTACGCACATCCTAGGCTTAATATATTCCATCGCCTCATTCTTTTGTCTCCCATCCTCTTGTCTCTCCAAGGTATGTTATTGGCTATGTACACGAGTATGCAAATAATGTGTAGAATGTGTATCATTGGCTATACTGAGATTTTATTCTTCTTCTCTTTTCCAGGGTCCATCATTGGCTCTGGACACTATTTTAAAACACCATGTGCAGCATTTGTTATTAATGTGCAGCATTATATTCCGCATCTTTCTCCAAAATTGATACAGTTAATCCGCATTGTCCTAGTATTAAAGCTGATTTTTTTATAAGTGGTAAACAGGTGGATTTGCTGGAGTTGGGATTCTTTGTCAGAGAGGGTTCGAATCCTGGTGTACCCAGTTATTTGGTTTGGGACGAGGGTCAGTGGTGTGACTCTGTAAGCTCAGCCAGAGTCGACCCAGCTCTAAACTGGTACCCGGAGATATCTGGGGAAGGTAAAACAGGAAGGGTGTGTGAAAACACAGGATGGTTGGCCCCCGACCCCCCATTTCACTTCCTGGCTGAAGCGCCAAGAAACGGAGATCAGCACCGCCGGTTGGCCCTTAATGGTCCTAGTGCCGTAAGCTTTATCTTTTTTTAAAACAATTTTTTTTTCAGTTACTACTTCAAAGTAAAAATATAGTCTGCATAAAGCTTTGTTGGCTTGACAAATCTTTCCAGGTGAAGTAGCCAAGTTGATTTCAAACTGATAAGCCTCCTGGTGGCAGAAGTCTGCTTTGTTTACTTTAACCTATATTTTAAAGTACCTGAAAAGACAAGTGTTGCAGTAACAGGCAGGGTAAAAAGGAAAAGTTGGCAAAGGCTAGATGGCGGAGGCTATTTTTCTTTCCTCAACTAGCGCCAGCTTCCACTCTTATATGTTTTTCATGTGATGATCATACACATAAGAAAGATGCATCAAATGTTGAGGCGAGGGCACAATGACAGCAGGATTCCTGAATAATGACTTCGCTGCTTAATATTAATTAAAAAAAACTTTTTCCGCAAAATAAGTTTTTCAAAGATAAGTAAATAACTCCATTAAACCAAAAATGAGCAAAAAATAAAATCAAATAATCTACCAAGCGTGAAACTACCACAAATCAGCATCGATAAATAAATGAAACCCAAAACGAACAGAAATTACAATAAATAACCGAGTCAAACTCAAAACGAGCAGAAATTAACATGAGTAGGGCTCAAAACCCCTATGCCTTCCCAAGGCCAGAACATAATTTGCACTTTACTGAATAAATATAAACGTTTTTACTTTCATAACTTTAATAAATCAAATAATATTAACATTTTGATTACCAAATATCAGTATATGTATATTAAACTGACAATTCAAATTCATTTGTATTTTTTTCAGTAAAGTGCAAATTATGTTTGCACTAGCCGTTCCAATCGAATGAGCCCTTTTCCAAGTTTCTACGACACCTCCTTCGATACGAAGTGCCCTGGTATGAAAGAAAAAAAAAATACACTGTGTCAACATTGTTCTTTACTTAGGCAGCGCTATCGCGCTGCCTATGATTCATAATTTTTTGCGTGATGTTTTTGTAAAGTTTCAGTATCCTAATAAAAATAATATGTTAATAATTAGAGGAAAAGAAGCGACCAAAAGGCTACGGAAAAAGATAAAAATGATCAGTGTCATCTAATTCAGTGTCACCAGTCTCTTTTTTTGAATTCACCCGTTCCGCCATAGAATTTTTCGAACCATTAAGCAGCGTTCCTAGGCCTTTTTACCCAGGCGGAAATCCTAAAGGTATGCTGAAAGCATTTTAGGTCTTATCACAGTATAATATTGCTTGATGGTGCACTTACGCACATAGCTCTTTCAGCAAATCAAAAATAATGAGTCTATCGAGATTTTGGTTTAGAATTTTCCCTCCATGGCAGCACCCCTTGCAGTTAATGTTATTTTCCAACCTTTATCGTCACTGTCACACCTAAGAGACGCATCTGAAATTTTCATATTTCTTAAATAATTGTCACACACCGTTTGCTAAGCTGTCCTCGAAGGGGTGATCAGCAGAGCGACGTTTATTCATTCACGCTTTGAGCACGTGATTTAGCATCAAGAACACAATATATTCTCTATTCTGGACTTCATCTATGGTCAGTGTTTCCAATTTCCTTTTCAATCTGTAAACTCGGCAATTTTCGGTAAGGAATCCGTAGCTGGCTCTCAGTTTGAGAGCAAGCTACTGATTTTCTGCCGAAAATACGAACTTCGGGAGAGGGATCTGGAATTCGGTAGATCTTCAAAAAATCGGTAGAAGTGGAAACACTGCCTTTGATATTAAATAACTTTCCATTTTTCCAATCTTGTTAATGCCCCTTCATTAGCAAATGACGGACTATCTTTAGTCATTAGTAATATTTTCATGTGATTAAAATTTTTGAAAAAGAGAAACTGGTTGTATTCACGCACATGCCAAAGCTCTTCAGCGGACATTGACTTCCTCAAATTTCGTCAGCATAGCTGCTTGGTTATTTTTCGACCAGCATGTGGCGCATTTGAAGCGTTTCATTCAAATTAAATAAAGGCAAACAAGTTTTGAATGGAAGAAAAGGGTGAAGTTAAAGCTTGAATCAAGTCGAAAAATTTCAAATTCACAGCCGGAGGCATTTATCACTGGGAATAAGCTATCAACAGGAAAATAATAGTTAGCTTATACATGCATAAAACTATAAGAAAAACCACAAACGCTACACAAAAAGAACAAAAACAAAATAAAATACATAACACATGCATAAATAGATGAGGAAACCCACAAACGCTACAAAACCCAAACAAAAGAAAGTAGATAATACATGCATAGAAAGACGTGGAAAAACACAAACGCTACACAAAAAAGTACATAACACATGCATAAAAAGACGAGGAAACCTACAAACACCACAAAACAAAAGAATACATGCATAGGAAGACGTAGAAGACCACAAACGCTGCACATAAAAGTACATAACACATGCATAAAAAGACGAGGAAACCTACAAACACCACAAAACAAAAGAATACATGCATAGGAAGACGTAGAAGACCACAAACGCTGCACAAAAAAGTACATAACACATGCATAAAAAGACGAGGAAAACCACAAACGTTACAAAAACGAAAACAGAAGAAAGATGCAAAGGAAACATGCATAAAAAGATCAGCAAAACCACAATCGCCTACACACACACACGCACAAAAAAAAAGGAAAAGAAACTCGTTGTTCCCGTCGAAAGAAACTTTTCAATTAGGAAAATTCGGGACGTGTATTTTGGGACATGTATTTGGGAAAATATTCAAATACCTTTGACCGACCAACTACAGGCTATCTCTGTATTGTTCCAGGATGAAAACATGGCCTCCAGTACTGCGTGTATTCCCAAAATTTATGTGGTCTGTTCAACATTCAACAAGAAAAAGTTTCGATATATAATGGCCAGTGCTATATTTTTGTGAAATTCCTATGTTAGAGCCTGACTGATTGCTTCTTCTCTTTATCCATTAGTCTGGTAATTTTCGAGCCCCCTATGTTCCTACAAATCCAATGGGATAAAAATACTTTTTTGCAATTTTTGAGCACCTGAAAAAATCCCTCCCCCCAGATAAATACATCTGTACATGTAAGGATACACACACCTCCCCTCTCTTCACCTCTTCAGTGCGCTGTGGCTCTTTTTCGAATTTTGCAATGTCTTGAGAATCATTAACTTTTTAGCATTCAACAGTTTTCACTGTTAGATTAAGTCACACTTTCCACATCTGTATCAAATTCCTACTACTACTACTACTAACAACTTACCGCAGCACCAAGCCGCCTGAGGCCAACACAGCTACGCACACTCCTCCTCCACTCCAATCTATTCAAAGCCTACCTTTTTACACCCGCCCACTAAGTTCTCATTTCCTTTAAATCTGTTTTTATGACAGCCTCCCACCCCAGCCGGGGACGACCTGCTTTCCGTTTAGCCCTAAACGGTTGGGTAAAAAGAATCGTCTTCGGTAATCTGTCATCTTTCATCCGTACAACGTGGCCTAGACATCTCAACGTTTCTTTCTTTATTGCCCTAGAAAGTAGTATTGAAGCACATTTTTCGTACAGCCTATTGTTTGAAATACGGTCAGACTTTTTTTAACTGTGAAAAAACACCCTGAACCTTGGCTATTCTATATTTAACATCTTCACTGCTCCCACCATCTTTACTAATAATACTACCAAGGTAAGTGAAGCTGCCCACCAATCTGATCAATCTTTTCATTACCCAACATCACCTTTTCATGTTCACTTATTCCTATCTTTAGTGATTTAGTCTTCCTAACATTAATTTTTAAACCAACTTTAGCACCCTGAACGCGCAAAACCACTAAAACTTCATTCATTTTGCTCACACTTTCATTTAGGATGCTTATATCATCTGCTTAATCGAAGTCTAGGAAACTTTTTCCTTCCCGTTTGATTCCATGTTCTCCCATTGTCTTTCCTGTGCTCCTTAAGACAAAGTCCATCAAAATAATCCATATAAAGGGGGATAGAACACAGCCCTGTTTAACTCCTGATTTAATACAAAACCAGCTGCTAACCTCATTTACTATCTTAACCGCAGCAGAATTATTCTCGTACATAGCAGTAATCACTTTAATGTATTTGTCTGGTATACAATACCAGGATAAAACCTTTATTAAAGCTCTTCTATCAACAGAATCGAACACTTGGTCATAATCTATAAAATTGAGGACCAAAGGTGTTTGAAAATTCAGGCACTTCTCAATTATTAGCCTAAGAGTGAAAATTTGGTCGACACATCCTCTACCTTTTCGAAAACCGCACTGCTCTTCTCTTAAAACTTTGTCTACGGCATCTCTCAGTCTAAAAAGCATCATATTACTAAGTAATTTACTACCTACAGAAACCAGACTAATACCTCGATAATTACCACACTCACTTTTATCACCTTTCTTATAAAGGGGCTTAATTAAGGTTTTCCTAAAATCGTTAGGTACTTCCCCTTTTTTAAAAACCATATTCATAATCTTTAGTAACTTATTTTTAACCTCAGCGCCACCATATTTAAGAAACTCATTTACAACCCTATCCGCACCTGGAGCCTCATTATTCTTTAATCCTTTTAGTACTGTTGCTAATTCCTCCTCACAAAACAAATCTTCCTTCACATCCAAGGTATCACATACTTTTTCATTTTCCTCTATTTTTTTTCCTGCAACTCTATCTCGGTTAAGCAAATTCTCAAAATGTTCGGCCCATCTCTCTTTAGTTTTTTCCTTATCGCTAATTGCGACCCCATTCCTATCTTTAACTGGGCCAAGTCCGGATTGACTACTCCCTCTCAATTTGTTAACGTGCCAGTACAATATTTTATTATTATGCCGTCTAGCTGCATCTTCCAGATCCTCAGCAATTTTATCCATGGCCTCCACTTCACACCTCCTTAGTTCATATTTTAGGGCTTTCTCCCCTTTCTTTACATTTCTTTTGTTTTCAAAGATCTATCACTCTGATAATTCTTGTACAGGTCCTTTCTCCTTTCTATTAAACATAAAGCTTTTTCACTAATATTCTTAGCTGCAGTTCTAGCTTTCTTTCCTAACAAACCTTTAGTAACTTCACAAATTGTTTTCCTAAAATTATTCCAATCATCTTCCACATTATCAAATTTTAAACTCTCTAGTTCAGTATTAAACTGTGCCTCAAAGGTTTCTCTCAAATTGTCATACTGGAGTCTACCAACATCATAACTTCCCAGAAGGTAGGTACCCTTCCAAAATTTCAGCTTTAAATTAACCCTGGACACTACTAGATGGTAATCTTTACTTTTAACATCAATAACAGCATTCCTATATACCCTAGTATCTTGTATTGATCCTGCCAGTCTCCAATTTACTATAATATAATCATTAAGGTTTGCTGTCTTACCATTACGTGAATACCATGTTAACTTATGAGCCATTTTATGACCAAACAATGAATTGGTTATAAATAGATTGTTATACCTACAAAATTACAAAAGTCTGTATCCATTACTATTTTCTTTTCCTACAACAAATTTACTTAGGCTAGGATACCATCTATCCCATTTCTACCAACCTGGGCGTTAAAATCTCCCAGTAATAACATCATATTTCTACCTGGGACCCAGTCTATTTGCTCGTGTAACTGTAAGTAAAATTCATCTGAGTCACTAGTATCTCCGTCAGTCGGTTCTACAGGGGCGTATACTACTATAACTGATACCCTGAGCTTTCTAGACATGAAATGAGCGATTAATATTCGATTTTTAATGCCTTCCCAGCCTAAACAAGACTTAGCAGCTTCCTTATTCATCATGAGCCCTACTGCCTGTCTATGTACCCCATCCTTCCTGCCTGAGTAAACAAATTCTATATCACCTAATTTCATGCTTCCTACCCCTGGGATATGAGTTTCTTAAACTCCTAATAAATCCGGTTCGAATCATCTGAGTTCGTCAGTCAAAATGTCGATACGATAGTCATTTTTTAATGTCGTAACATTCCAAGTTCCAATTTTCATGTTCTTTAAATCATTGAAATTATTTTCGCCTCAGGAAAAGCAATGATCCCGGATACCAGTGCAGGGCGGGGATCAAATATCTTCTCAAGTCTATACCGAAGGGCTTAAGCCGGCTTAGAACCGGACAGCAAGAACTCCCTGGGACCTCCATGAATGGGGGCTTTGTGCAATCCTGGGTCAATCTTGGTCACAACATAGTTTTCAGCACTTGGCAATGCCCTTCTATCAACAAGAGTTGAAATCCTGCACAGACAGTCTCAAGTCTATTACCTCCGACTCATTACATATTCATGCCTACAAATATTATGCTACTACGGGGAGGCAGCCCATAATAGATACATTAGCCAGGAAGAGGCTTTTCAGCCCGAAAACGCCCGTCAAAACAGACCAAGCCCCGAAAAATTGTCCATTAGTCAATTGATTTTGTCAAAAATAAGTATTTTCAAAAAAATATACTTATGCATTATACGGGCCCCAGGAAAGAAGTCACGTTTGGTTAATGCTAATGAAATAAAATAAAACTTGATGAATATATAATGGTATAGAAACAAATTTGGGCTGTATATTTGCAAATTAGGGGGTGGGGTAAAGTATAGCATATATTAAATACGTAACCTAACCTAACCTAGGTACCTCCCCCCTAAACCCCCAAAAACAATTGTTTAAATATTGTAAACTCAATAAGAAACCACGCTTTGCAATCAATTTAGATAGAATATACCCGTTTGACGGGTCTCCATGTCTGGTTTCCTTATACAATATATAGCGGTGGGTGCCCGTATAATACCTAAGTACCAAGAAAATCCATGCAATTTATTATCTTATAATAAGAAGAATAATTTATCTAAACTAGCACGACCGATGATCGAATCTTGTACATGACTAATTTGAAGATTAAAATTGACACTGAAGTTCAGGTAGAGGGTTCATATTTTTATGCCACTAGCATTTTTCATTCTGGTCAAATTCTCAGACAATTAATATAAGTGGTACATTTCCAGTCATTTTTAAAATTGTGGCGAAAGGTATCATTAGTGGCTAACCTGAGAATTCAGATTTCTCTTTCAGATTTTAACACAGCCGTTTGCATTCAGAAGATTTTATATAGACCTTACACTACCCCATACCTGTTACTTGAATAAAATTAAAGACGCATTGGGTTTTAGATTCTAGGGTGTAAACAAGGCCGTATCCAAGCCGGAGGGTTTCGAGTTTTGACCCCCCCCCCTCCAAAAAAAAATAAAAAATTGTGTATATAAACACTCTTCCTTTCCCCTCTATAGAAAGATATAATGACTTTCCAACAAATATTTCAACTAATATTGCTTTTCCGCTCCTACATGAAACTCAGTCTTTAAATTGAATTACAGATTAATAAAATTTTTAGAGACATTTTTGTTGTGAAATATCCATTTGGCCAACTCAAACAATCAGACCTCGACTACACTGTCCATGGTACTTTAAGGGGCTCCAGTATACCCTTTGAAAATTATTACAACCGAAATTTACAAGCAACTGATAACTACAAATAAATTGATAAATTAACAACGGCTTAAAAGCTCAATTTTTGATTATTTTCCAATACTTTCAACTTTCCACAAAAGATCTTTAAGTGTGGCACATTTGAATGAAGTTAAAAATAGGAAAAATCCTATCAGTGAAGGAATAAAAATTCAGGTATTACAAAACAAAAACAATAAATGAACAAAATAGGTTATAGATTTTACACAAGAGCAGAAGAACTGAATAATGGGTTTTATGTTTGTTGACTGTAATTGTGAATAAGTTCTGTGAACAAGGAATTTTTTTTCAACTTTCAACCAATACTTTCAACTTTCTACAGCAGTTTTTTTAACACCAATTTTTGATAAAATCTACTCAACTTGTTTGACGTAGAACCCAAATCTTTACTCAGATTCAACACAATTGCCACTAAAAAATTTTTTTGGTGGCACAATGGAATACATTTAAAAATAGGGAAATACCTATTATTGAAGGAATAAAATTCAGGTATGACAAAACAAAAACAATAAATGAACAAAATATGTCAGTATTAAAAAGCGTTATACATGTTAGAGATGTTATAAATTTTACATAAGAGCAGAAAAAACTCAATAATGGGTTTTATGTTTTTTACTATAATTGTGAATAAGATCTGTGTACAAGGAAATATTTTTTTTTTCAACTTTCAACCAATATTTTGAACTTTCCACAACAGTTTTTTTTAACACCAATTTTTGGCAAAATCAATTCAGCTTGTTTGACGTAGAACCCAAATATTTACTCAGATTCACCACAATTGCCACTGAATTTTTTTCAATTGGCACATTTGAATGAATTTAAAAATAGGAAAAATCCTATCAGCGAAGGAATAAAATTCAGGTTTAAAAATCAAAAACAATACAATGAACAACATATATCAGTATTAAAAAACGTTATACATGTTAGAGACGTTATAGATTTTACACAAGAGAGGAAAAACTGAATAATGGGTTTTATGTTTTTTGACAGTTGTTTTGAATAAGTTCTGTGTACAAGGAATTTTTTTTTCAAATTTAGAACAATACTTTCATCTTTCCACAACAGCCTTTTTTTGTCACCAATTTTTGGCAAAATCTACTCAACTTGTTTGACGTAGAACTTACATATTTACTCATATTCAACATGATTGCCACTGAATTTTGTGTTTAAGTGGCACATTTGAACAAATTTAAAAATAGGAAAAATCCTATCAGCGAAGCAATAAAATTCAGGTATTAAAAAACAAAAACAATAAATGAACAAAATATGTCATTATTAAAAAGCGTTATACATGTTAGCGATGTTACAAATTTTACACAAGAGCAGAAAAACTGAATAATGGGTTTTATATTGATTTACTGTCATTGTGCATAAGTTGTGTGTAAGGAAATATTTTTTAGATATAAAGATAGCAATAAAAACACCCTTTATCTCAGAAGTTCCACTTCCCAGCTATTTCTGCAAATGAGAAAAGCACATAGCTCATTTTGCCAAAACAGAAGCAAATAAGGTAGGAAAAAACGGACCACACTAGTTTATGGAGATTGCGTTTCAGGGGATAGGCTCTTAATCTAAGTTTAGAATTTTTCCCGCAACACGTTTCAACTTACCTCAGTCAAAACTCCCTCCGTCAATTTTAAGCAATTTCATCATATTCCTTTTTTTCTTTTTCACGATATTTGGTGGTTCATCTATTTTTTTTTAATTCAATTAAACTCAAATTCTGGCCCCTGGCATCTTTGTTTTTTTCTGACAATGATAATTGCTTCAATTTTTTCTGGATGAATTAGGCAGAGTATGTAATTTAAAACTTTGTGACGAACAATTAAAGTCTTTTTGAGTAATTATAATTTCAATTGTTAGGCTGTACCTCCCGCCAAAACTGAACATAAAAGGAGACTGTCTAATTAAGCAGAAAAGTTGAGACTTTCATTTTATATTTCAGGAATGTTATAGATGTCAAAAGTTTAATTATCGAGTAACTTGGATTACTTGGGTCATCTAAGAAGAATATACGGTACTTATGTATTATAGCCACCCCAGTCAAGTTCTTTATCTGAGTAGAACCGGTTTCTCTCTGTATTTCAGTACGTATTCGGTGATAATCAGCTTAGCCTGAGAGAGATAAACTACACTGTAGGTATGTTTTTATTAAATATCTTATATATAGAGTTGGTACTTTGGTTAGGTATTTAATATAATGCGTTCTCGGCGCCCTGATTTACATAATTCTCTGTTGCAGTTTCCATAATTTTGTTTCTAAAGTATTATATTTTCATCATATTTTGGTATATTTCATTACGATTAACCTAACTTCACTTCTTGAGTGAGCTGGTTATAATACATAAGTACCGAAGATATTATGTTGGTGTGTTTTTTGGCTTATTGAATTGAATATAAATATACATAAGAGCTAGACATTAAGCATTAATCATATAATACATGGCCCTAGTCTCCACATTGTTCTCTTTTCCTGTGAAGGAGGAGGAAGACACGCGTCAATTAAATGCTATACAACTTAACTCATAAAGAGAATAAAAATTAAAGAGAAAAAAAAAATTGTGAACCGTTTTTTTGAAAAAGTTAAATGCTGATTCAGGTTCCATACAATACGACTCGCCGTTAAAGGATTGAAGTCTGACCTTACAGATGGAGTTAATGGAATTCGAATATGAAGTGCTTTAGTAAATTTGGTATGGACTGGACCAATTCGGTTTCAGTAAAATAAGAGGGGAAATAAAACACCTCATGAATTTAACAGAAGGTAAAAGGTACGTTTATTTAGTTTTTTTTTCTTTGTCAAAAATATAAACCCCCATTCTCCAATGTGAGTATGAAAATCCAACATAACTTATTTTAGAAAAAAAAAATAACGAAACCTTCTACATTTTGGAGAAAAAAAACAACGAAACCTTCTAGGCCCAATAGAATAAAACTGGTCCGACCAATCCTTAGAGCTTTATTAGTTTAGAGGGTATTAACACAAGTCCTAAAATTTAATGGCACATACTGGGCTTCAAATTGTTGTAGCCGTTATTTCTCATTCTTTTATCATTTTATCATATTTTGTTCCTAACTTAAAAAAAAAAAAAATTATAAATACCTTAAGGTATACGTTCCCTCTAAAACAAGCGATTTTGCGACAATCCAGGACCAGTAAATGCCACCAAAAGGACTAAATACTTGTATCATTAGATTCATTAGCTTCAGATCCATCTATTCACCGAGCCATAATTTTGATGTCTCTTAGACTTTGTATTGGAGAATGATTTAAACTTGTTAAAAAACTACTGTTCCTTTGTCAACAATTTTCCACTAATATTCAATGTATTTTCAATCTAAAGGACCATGCACACAAAATAAAAAAAAATCAGTTGAGGGATAGAAATAAATCTCAACTTTGGAATGATAACAAACTTGTATTTCGTAGTCTTTCGCTGATATATTAAAACCATAGGAAAGCAGAAAAACCATAGGAAAACATACCAAAACCTAAGGAAAGCATACGAAAACAGAAAATATAAACTGTAACCAAATAAGATACAATAAAACTGATCCGATCAATCCATAGAGTTTTATCAGTTTAAGGGGTGGGCTATTAACGCAAATTCTACAATTAAATAGCAGCTGCCGGCTTTCAAATTGTTGCAGCCGTTATTCCACATTCTTTTATCATATTTTGTTGTTTTTGTTTTTTTTTGTTCAATACGCTCAATTCACTTCAAAATTCAGGCCACTAGGACCTTTGACATTTTTTCTGGACACAGCATGCAATTTTAAAAACTTTGCAACACATAATTCAGGGTAATTACAATTTGACTTTTTGGATACAATTACAATTAGGCTATACCACCAACGAAACTGAACAAAAAATGAGCCATAAAGCTAAATCCGTAAATTCCCTAAACGTACCTGGGTAAGAGGTTTTTTCAGACTTAACAGATTGCGATAAATATCCTTCTCTTTGTTTATTTATACAATCCCATACAAATGAACAAAGCCGTATGCAAGGTGGATGAGTCTGCCCTGTTTCAGGAAATCGTCAAGGGAAAATTTTCTTCTTGTTTCATATGTATCAACATGAATATTCACAATTATACAGGAATGTTGGACTAATACAAAATTCTCTGACAAAAACACACAGTCCCGTCAGCATCTTTACCTCAGCTTAGATCCTCTCGTACATCAAGAGGCACTTAGGACATCCAAAAAGAGTCGCCAGTCATATCTCATCAATGCAACCGCCCAGATATTTTTCGAGTTGGGTTGAAGTAAGGCGTTGAAGCTTTGTAGACTAGTTCGGTAGCTCAGTCCCTGTGTGTTTTTGGGGCGTTCTCTTTTTATGGTGCCCCAAGGCTGCTATGAAAGAACGATCTTGGGAAGTCAGGTTTCAGAAATAAGAATCACGGGCAGAAGGAACCCCCATTTCACATATCCTAGTTAGTGTATGCGCAGATACTGCAGTGAATGCACCACTGTTCTGAAAACTCTCAAAACATTGAATTAATAGTGCTCTTGAGCACTATTGAGCACTGCTCTCAATCAGCTCAATACATTACTACCAAGTTTAGAAAAACTTTCAATTTTACTAATGCATTCTAGGTGCCAAGGCCTAATTACTTGGCAATTTATTTATTTATATATATATATATATATATATATATATATATATATATATATATATATATATATATATATATATATATATATATATGGCTATAATAGATTTGGCAAGGATTTGGTCAACTCAGCTGCGGTAATACAAAACCCGGCATGTTACATTTCAGTTAGCACACGGTTGACTGAACAAGTAGATATTTCTAGATGTTTATCAAAACCAATCTTAATATCAAAAGATCCATTAGTTCAATATTTCTGAGAGTGAAAAATAGGATATAACCTATTCTGACATCACGAAGCTTCTAATTATCTGAGAGAGCAATATAAAATAGAAGAAAACGGATTGAACTGTTTTGTAGGGTTCCCGTGCAACTGAACCCTCGTTTAACCGAACCCCGTGCAGCTAAGGTTCTGATAGGGTTCTGAAGCATGGGCGCTCCAAAACACAGAAGAAGATTTGCTAGATGTTTTCTAAAGAAGTTACCTACGGATTGTTCTCGGTACCCGGCTGACTGAACGTATTTCAAACAGTAGGCTATGCGAAAAGCGTGGTTCAATCCTACTTTCAAGGGCTATAATGAGAGAAAGGGTGATATAGCTAGGACATGTTCTGCGAATTAGGGATGACAGATTACCAAATATTATCCTTTTCGGCCAACCGTTTAGGACTAAACGGAAAGCAGGTCGTCCGCGGTTGGGGGTTGGAATATGTCGTAAAGAAACATTCAAGGGAAATGAGAACTTCCTAGGAGGGTGTAAAGAGGGAGGGTTTGAATAAATTGGATAGAGGAGAAGCGTGCCTAACTATGTTGGTTTCGGGCGGCTTGGTGTTGCGCTGAGTTATTATTAGTAGTAGTAGAATGGGGCCTAAGTTTGGCAGGATGGTTTGCGTCTTTTAGGATTTACAACTAATATCACATAACATCTTTTAAATTGCCACTGGTGAGCCTATCTCCTACATTGTTTTATGTTTGAAAGGCAAAATGGTTTTGTATATTTCTGGCATTAATCCTTATTTGTAGGAAACATTATGGATATTCGTATGTAAAAGGCTGTCATGCCTCCACGCCTTGACGAAGCTTAATGACTAATAGGATCAAATTAATGACTAATAGCTTAATGACAATAGAAAATAGGAGCAAACTCATCAAAAGAGTAAACAAGTATTGAAGAGACAGACCCCTGGGTTCGTGTCTGGCCATGGAGCTCGGGTTTCTTTACTAATATATAGATAAACCTCATTGGTGAGGTTATCACTTATTGTTTAACAACTTTCTACCTTTAGGAAATTTGATGGAAAAAAAATGAAGAATTTTGAATTATTTAATTTTTGTATCAAACTGTCTGACACCCTCATTATAGCATCTTTGAAAAGCAACACTCAGCTTTAAACAGGAACACCAGTTAGAATCTTGTTCCGTGGAAAAGTGCGGCAAACCTGTCAAAACAGCAAAAAATAGTTTGATAAGACTCCAGGGTTTGCTGTCTTATAAATGACTTACGGCAGTTTTGATTGCACTAAAAAGCTAATAGCAAAGGTTTACTGCTCTTTTTCTAAAAATACAAGTTAGACAAATGCGCCAGAATTTCATCTTCAACAGTTGCTCGAAAACCAAAGAAAATATGAACTAGAAAAAACATTTTCTGCTGAATTCAGCTCTGTTTGCTGTGACAATACTGAACCTATATTACAAAATTCAGAAGTTCTAAATATGCTTGTCTTATTGATTATGAAAATGTGTTTTCATTCAGATTTGTATGCTCTTATCACTGTATATATAATTAGGCAGTAAGTTTACCGCAGATGATTTCTGGCTCTTCATTCTCGGTGCGAACAAAAAGCTTTTCCCACTTATTCATGCATTAGCGGGTTAGTGTGTATGCGTCAATCAATGAGAAATGGTTCGAAAATGTATTATTTGTAATTGCGAAAGCAAACAAAAACTTGGTGAGCCGGCCAAGTGGTTTGCAACTGGTATGATGCAACTGGTATGGCCAAGTGGTATGACTTAATTTATATACAAATTATGACTTAATCTATTATTTATATACAGTGGACTTAACTGATTGGCCTCTGGAGTATTTCAAAAAAAGGGGGCGGGGGGTTGAAGAAACTTGTGAAAATAAGGAAATTTTTTTTCTTCTAATAACTTGTGGAATAGATGTGATGGTTTCAGGGGCGGACCCAGGATTTTTTAGGGGGGAGGGGGCACAAAATAAGTTGATCCGATAAACTTACGTTAGGAACAAGTTTAATTAATGCAAACTTGCGTTAATTAGGTAAATTACACTACTTTAGACTACGTTAGGGGTGGGTGGGGGGGTGCCCCCTCGTCCCCACCTCTGGATCCACCACTGGATGGTTTATCATTTTTTTGTCACGTCGTGATATTTATTTTCTCAGATTGAAGTTCCTCTGAAACTTGAAAAAAGCTAATTACCTGTTTTGGCGGAGAGTCGAAATAAGACTAGTTTCGTTTTCAATCAATGTTTTCGTATGAAATGGGCAGACCTTTCCTGAACTTTAAAGAATAAATATGGTTACCCTGGAACACGTATTTTGGCAGAAACTTTTTCAAAATACCTTTAAAACCAACTCGAGACTTCGAAACCTACTTGTAATTCCTATAAACATCTGAACTAATTATATATATATATATATATATATATATATATATATATATATATATATATATATATATATATATATATATATATATATATATATATATATATATATATATATATATATATATATATAAAATATATATATATATATTTATATCGGCGCGTACAAACAGCTCCTCTCATTTGGTCTGCCATCAGCGGTCCAATTAGCCTGGTACACGTATTTTGGCAGAAACTTTCTCAAAATGCCTTTGAAACCAACTTGAGACTTCGAAACCTATTTTTAATTCCTAAAAACATCTAATAATAACATTGCACAACTAATTACCGATTTTCATACATGTATTGGAATAAATTAATTTAAAAATAGTATCTTTAAAATTTAGTGTTCCAACGTTGAAGCCAAGTTTCGCGTTCAAGAGAAATCTGACTTGTCTACCCTTGAAAAGATCTAATGTCGCTTATTTTTTTTACGTTCTCTGGAGCACTCGCACCTCGGTCCAGGTTTTTATAATGGGTGAGATAGGGGACGATCATACTGCTAACTATATATACAGTGGTTATTATTTAAGAATGCTGTCCTTTTTCTAAAGAGCAAGTTATTACTACTACTACTTTTAAAACTCACCGCAGCACCAAGCCGCCTGAGGCCAACACAACTACGCACATTCCTCCCCCATTACAATCTATTCAAAGCCTCCCTCTTCACACTCTCTCAGGAAGTTCTCATTTCCCTTAAATCTTTCTTTACGACATCCTCCCACCCCCAACGGCGGACGACCTGCTTTCCGTTTAGTCCTAGACGGTTGGCCGAACAGGACAATTTTTGGCAATTTGTCATCCTTCATTCGCAGAACATACACTACCCAGCGTACCTGTAGCACAAAAGTACTATTTTAGCACTATTTCATCATGTGTAGCACGGTAGCGCGTGCTCACGGTTACCACCTGTAGCACACCTGTAGCACAAAAGTGCTATTTTAGCATTATTTTAGCACCATTACAGTCAATTTTTTGACTGTATCACCAAAAATTTTGTGTAGCACGCAAATTTTGACAATCATAGCACTTTAGGAACTGACCGTGGTGGCAACCCTGACACTAGCCATCTGAATCTGTCTCCCGTTATAGCCCCAGAAAGCTGGATTGAACCACACTTTTCGTACAGCGAATCAATCCAATCCGTAGGCAACAATACATAGGCAATTTCTCCAGACACATAAATCCTAATTTTAAATCTTAGGAATTGATTGAAAAACCAATAAAATATACAAAAACTTTTAAAACCTTATTAAGATATTTTGTGAGAACAGTGGACAAAGTTTTAAATAAATCAGAAAATTATCAGGATGTACCTGTCTTATGGATCGTGCAAAAGCCTTTTCATTCAAATATCCTTTGCGATATACTCCAGCGTCAACTGTATCTTCTTCTTTATCAACAGGGTCTCTACCTAATCGTTTTTTTCTCATCAATTTTGATCTTTCTAGTGTTGTAGAATAGGTCTGTTGCTGGAGGTATTCGTCATGAGGGTAGTTCGACGGCTAAAATGATTGTAAAGATAACAAATCTGTTAGAATGTTAGAAAGAGAAAGAAAGAGGTTGCAGAGGAACAACCGCCATATAATGCGAAATAATTTAAGTCCTTCGAACATGATTGGAAAAGTTAATTCAAAAGAAGAAAGGAAAGATGAAAAATTTGTCAAGATGCCATGTTATTGCTCTAGAAACAAGTCAATACTGATTCAATTTTATTAAAAGTTTTTTTTTGTTTTTTTTTAGTTCCTCTCCAAGTTGTTTTCAACCCACACCCTCCGCAAGAGAGCTCCCAGGCAAGGACAATGAAAACTCCAGCTTTTCAAGGAAAATCAAAGCTTATTTTTCATAGTGTAGGATTTTTCAGCGAGTAGGACATACGCCCCAGGGCAGCCATTGGGGCATACGGTGTTAAAGCAGCAAGGACACCAAATATAAGAAATTTTGTTCCCTGGATCCATCTTAGGTTTATAATAAACCTAAAGTTTATAAGTTTATTTAAACCTGAAAACTATTATTTTAAATGATATTTCTTTAAGTTGTTTCAAAATTATAAACTTTATAAACCAGTATAATATTCTCGTAAGTCTTGCCACGTTGTTAGCTGATTTTAGGCTAATTCTTCACCCAGGTTTCTTTCTTAAGTTTGGTGCCCGCTAATATCACTAAACTAATGGCCGTGAATTGTCAGTTTAATATACATATACTGATATTTATTCTATAAAGTTATAAGAATTTTTATTTATTGAAGTAAAAAAGGAAAACATTTAAAATGTATTTTGTTTTCAGTAAAGTGCAAATTATGTTATGGTCTTAAGAAGGCATGGGGTTGTCAGCCTAACTCTTGTTAATTTTTTCACGTTCTGAGTTTGACTCGGTTATTTATTGTAATTTCGGTTCGTTTTGGGTTTCATTTATCTATTGATGGTTTTTTGTGGTACTTTTACGCTTAAAGAAAAAAATTATTTGACTTTATTTCTGCTCATTTTTGGTTTAATGGAGCTCTTTACTTTTCTTTGAAAACCTTGTTTTGTGAAAACTTTTTAAATTGATTTTAAAAAAGGCCACTGAACTAAACCCATCCTAGGCAGAAGTGGTGGCAACCAAGCATAGTTAATCTTCGCAGGTAGGGTTGGCAACCCTTGTGTAGCTGAAAAAAAAAATCAATTTTATAGTGGCCCAGATTGCAGTATCACCCACGCTTAAACTTTATAGACCGAGTTACTACCTCCATGTAGGAGACCAACACTTTACCACCAGGGACACTATCTAGGAAGGGTTAGTGGGGTCTTGTGTGCCTTCTTAAAACTAAAAACTCATAAAACAGTGGAAAACTTTCTTTCAAAATTTTGCACACCTGATTTTGATTTACAATCACATCGGAGTCCTTGGCTCTTAAGCTCCCGAAGGAAAACACAAATGGTGTCTGTTTAACCATAAGAAAATTTAATCCTACCTGATAAGATGCGTCCGGACTGGTTGGCCTAGCCATACCAGGCATATAAATAGGCTCTTCAATTGCACTCATTCTGGTACCCGGCCTTTGCAAGGTCATTGTGCCTGGGTATGGAAGAGCATAGTGAGGATAATTTGGAGGCGGTACCATTGGTCCAATCAAAGGGGGTGGCATTAGCATCATTGGCTGAGGGGTTTTACTCTTCTTTCCTCTCCCTGGTGAAAAAATATACGTGTACAAACATTTATAAATTTTAAAAGATGGTAAATATACTTTACGGGGAGAGCCGAGAGGGGAAAGTCGTCCAGGCCTGAAGAATTAAGTTGCAGTTTAACATACAATTTACTAAAAAAAAAACAATAAAAATCTATTAAACATGCCTGTTATTTTAAGAATTAAAAAGAGCGACAAGATCTATAATTCCTATCACCTGTTCAATAGAGCCAAATTCGCACATAATAAACAAGTTTGTCAAGGAAACTAAAATTGTCATTTTGATATTGATTCTATAGTTTATAGTTGTAAGAGAAAATATTGTTTTTGTTATTAATTTTGCTTTCTGTAATGATTTTTGCATTCTGTAGTTTGCTTTCTGTAGTTTGCTTTCTTTTTCTTTGCTTTCTTTTTGCTTTCTGTAGTGTTTAACACTGTAATTTCGTTGCAGTTTGAAAAGTGACCGTATTTTTTTCTTTATTCTTTGGCAATTTCTTTCCCTTAAATTAAGATGGGAAAGAAAGTTTTTGGTGAATTAGCTGTATTTCCTGTCTTTATTTCAGAAATTGTGAAATGTCTAGTTGTTGCTGCTCAGTTCTAATCTTATTTAATTACTATTAAACATTCTTTGCAAGAAGAAGTGGAAAGGCGAAAAAGCCTTGAAGCAGAACGATTTTTTCTTTTTAACTTTTTTTTTATGAATTTACAACAGAGTGTCTGTCCAAAATATTTTAACAAAAAAAAAACATTTCGTTTTTTTACTGGCTCGGAACCCGTCAGATGGAATGGTTTGTCGTTCAGGTTTCAAGTTTGTCTCTCCAGAAATAACGAATAATGTGATTGGATTGCGAAAAAGCGTTAATTTTAAAGCAAATTTCAATAATAAACAATTCTAGAAAACTTCAAAGTTTTTTTTACAAAAATTTGTTTTTCCACTAATTGTTCTTTTTTCTAAAAGGTGTTATGTCCCAATTTCTCACTCGTAGAAATAGTTGTAAAATCAGTTTTCATAATCTATAACTGCATCTGATATATCTCAGATGGAATTTTTTTTTTTAATACATATGATGGCCGTTAATAGAGCCAAAAAACTTATACTCGTGAAATATGTTTTTAGATGAACTACTATAGCCAAAATACCCTCAATAATCACAAAACAATTTTCAGATTTGAAAATTGTCAAACAATTGGCTCCCCCCCCCCTCCTGAAAAAAAAATGTTGGTCCAGTTCGTAAAACGTGACAAAAATGCATATAACCAAATTTTTGATGCGTTTTTGAAGTCTTTTTTTAACCTTCCTCCAAACAAAATACCTTTGTAACCCCCTCCCCCCCCAAAAAAAATAACAAAAAAAAAACTGGATACGGTCATGCTGACACGCAATATAAATTTGCCACTTGTGGTTTCTAAAAGCGATTTAGATAATTAATATTATTAATATCGTTATTAATTAATATCGTTAATTAATATCGTTATCGATAATTAATTAGTTAATTAACAATTAACATGTATCCTATCTCATATTTAAGATATAAAACACTCAGCAATGTAAAGTTCATGGCTCATGTAAGTTTTCTATTTAACTAAGAGCTGGTCTTTAAAACACTCCCATTAATACAAACAGCAAGTAGAAACAACAAACATTTTTTTTCTTAAGATGGTGGAGCCTTAACCCAAAATGAACATTTCGACCCTATATCTAAGGGCCATCCTCAGCAATACAACTGAAAATATTTAAAATACAACCTGGACCTCAAACATCACATAACCCAGCTGTCTTCAACAGTCTCAGGCGAAACGTCAATGTTACATAGAGCTAGCCTGCTTCTAAGTGCTGACATGATGGAAATGCTTTATAATGCTTTTGTCTTCCCCTACTTGAACTACTGCTGTTCTGTCTAGGGCAATACATTCAAATCTCATCTAAAATCATTAAAGAGATCACGAAACCGTGCAGTCAAGGCCACATATTGCCTCCCCAGGCTATACCCCTCAACAGACCTATACAGAGACACTGGAACAATAGATATAACAGAGATAATCAACGTTAGTAATCTGCGTTTAGCACACTCGGCAATATCGAATAGAATTGCTCAAGGTCTTTCCAGGTACTTCGAACTTTGTTGCACAATTGATCAAGGAAGAGCTCTCCGCTGCAACCAGTATAATTTTATGCTACCGAGAAAAAGGCTTACAAGGTCTCAACACTCTCCAGTTTATACAAGTATTTCTGTATGGAACTCATTAAATGGATCTATTAAATCCATAAAATCATTTGGCACACTCCAAAAATGATACCTCTCTTACACAGTATTCGATACTGCATGAGTTAATGCCTCAATTTTTTTTTGTATCTTATCCTCTCACTCTCCTTCTTTGACTCCACCTCTTCTCAATTCTTTCCTTTCTAATTTTTTATCTCTCTTATGTTATCAGCTCTCCTCTTTTCATTTCTTAGTGTGATATAAATTTGTTTACCAATATCAGGTGTGACTCGCACAAGCAATGCTTTGAGTCGAAATGTTCCTGTTAATTGTTTCGTTTGTTCATTTATTTAAAAATAAAAGGTTGATTGATTGATTGAATAGTCGAATTTTAACTTGAACTTCTTTTATATTTTCTTTTTTTGCTGAGGACGGACCTTGGATATAGGGTCGAAATCTTTATTTAGAATTAAGGTTCCACTGTCTTGAGCAAAAAATCCCTGTTTTTTCTACTTGTTGTTTGGATTTATGATGGAAAGGCAGTGTGGTCTTCGTTGTCATTTAATACACCCATTTAATTCTGGACCTGTGCCAAATTTCGTGAATTTTAAACTTTCTGAATAACGAAGTCCAACCAAGTTTCACTTTATCATAAATACATTCGAAAAGGCGAAAACGCACTAATTATTTTCAAACAATAAAAAACAGAATTGGACAGACTTAGATATTTTAGAATATTCTCACCTGTTCAATAAAGTTAATTCACACATATATCAAAACAAATTTCTCAAGTTTAAAACCAAAATTAAATCTCGTTCTGACAATCGTTGCGTGTATAGAAAGCTTCCGCATTGCATGCAATGGAGATATAATAATAAAACAAGTTGTCTATTTTAGTATCGGAAGAATGAATACACTCTAATAAAACATAATAAAAAAGGAATTATTGAACCATAGAATATCAATAAAAGAGAGAGAAGAAACTGGATAGGTTCTATTACAAATTAATTTAAAAAACAGAGGTTTCTTCTAAGGAACTAAAGACCGAATTTGAAAGTTAAAACGAACAAAAATTACTGCTTCACAATTTATGTTGTGTGAACCAATAAAACCAGTGTAAATAAGACCACTGATAATATTTCCCTATGTTTGTGTACTTATAGAAAACTAGCGTTTTACTGAAAACACAAAATAATATAGGAGTTTTGTTAGAGTAAAAGCAAACCAATTAAGGATACTTTTTAAAGTATAGAAAATAAAGCATTTTATGATTGTTGTTTTTTTTTTAATTTGGTATCACTTCTGCGCAATGAGCTCAGTCCAATGATTGGTTCCTGTTTTGGTTCTGAAAGAATTTTATGTGATTATTTTGTAGACAAGTCCAAAGTGAAACCATCTTGATAGTATTAGGACTATGGACTAGCTTTAGAGTTTTATAGACTAGCTATAGGTACTATAGACTAGCTTTAGGACTATAGAATAACTTTAGGAAATTCTTCGTTCTAAAGAGAAAAATAACCGAATTTCCGAAATTTATGTTATGGTTTATTTGTTCTTCATTTCGAGTAATACTAAAGCGTGTTTTTATAATTTGAAATTGTATATTACTCATTAGTAGTATTAAAGCTAGTGAGACCAGTGGCGGTTCCGGCCTCTCTGGAACCCGGGGGAAAATCTTGAGTAGCGACCCCCCCTCCCCCCTGCCTCCCAAAAATTTGCATTCCAAATTTTTACATACTTTCATTTATAGGTTTGAATACAGAATATCACAAAAACATTAAGAAGATTAAACTCGGTTTGCTTACTTTTATTTTTAAGGAATGGTGATGAAGGTATGGAGAATGAAAATTTCGAATTTAATCTACTTATAGTTACTGCCAACTGCCCCCTTTACTTTATTTTAATAAAAATAAAATTTCGAAAACTACAAATATATCATAACCGTTAAATTATTTATTTGAAATTTTGCGCCCAGGGCCAGTGCCCCAACCCCCCTCTGTTCCCCCTAAAATAGCCTTTGGGCGAGACCAAGATATTACCTGATAAATCATCAATCCATTATTTGGGTATGATGTTCAATGACTTTGCGGCTATTAAAATACTACTCATTTTTATGCTCAAGGTTTTTAATAATTTTAATTGTACAAAAGTAACAAAATTCATGAATGGCACCAACAGTTCCATTATTTTGCCTTATGGCACTTACAGATGGTAGAATTTATAAAAAGCACGTAGATGTGAGCAATAGCTTTTCAATGAGTCATCAAACATATCTCTACGATGTGGCAGACAGCTAGCCCTAATAATTTTGCAGTAGCCTGTTGGTGAGCAGACAATTCATAAAACTTACTAATGGGGCCTGGAGGGACAGTACACGGGAGGAGTAATTATAAACCTCCCGTTAAGGGTTCTGTACTATGACAATTACAATGGGGCCCTTTTTATATTTCCAAGCTTTCCTACTAGAGAGCCGGCACCGAAAGTACTATTTTTAGTGCCATATGGCACTTGCAGATGGTAAAATTTATACAAAGCACGTAGATATGAGCAAGAGCTTTTAAATAAGCCATCAAATATCTCTCTACGATGGCAAAATCTCTACGGTGGCAAATCAGATGGCAATTTTTTCTCACTAAGCAGTTTTTTTCAAGACGCGTTTGTCAACTTTTGGTTACTATGAGCTGTCATTCGTTCTTTACTAAGTTGCAGCTACTGCTTCAATCATGATTATTACAGTCACATCTACATAATTTCAGAAAACAAGTTGGATTAAAAATTTATCCCACAAATCTTTAGCCTTTGTTTCTGAGAAAAGAGAAATAATATAAATAACCAAATTCAAATTTAAACATTTTAACTTTCTTCTTGAAAGTCACTGTAAAATTCATCAGCACTTATATTTTTCATTTATTATTTTCTTTCCTCTTTTAGTTTCATATATCAGCACATCAACATTTGTGGAAATGTCTCATGCCTAACTGAGATATCCAAATTCAAAACAAATTATAGATTGTTTATAGCTTTGAATACATGTGGAATGACGTTGGGCACCATTGACACCATTTTTTATAAACATAATAGGCCTTCACGGTGTCTAAATATAAATAAAAACTAATTAATTCGATATTCGTTTTTGTCAATGGTAAATACTCTTGGCATGAAGTTTGAAAATAGACACTGTAGGGAGACCCCATGTTTTCTACATGGGTGCAGAAGGGCAACTTGAAAAATGTATATAATGTAAAAATGTAAAAATTGGCAGCACCACTCTAAAGTAGCTAGAAATACCGTTGAAACATTTAAAGAAGCTAATTCGAATCAAAATTAAAAGTTCTAGTGTCCTTTCTAGGAGTAAAAAGAGATTGGAAGGCAATCATCCCGTCTATCAAGCCGATTTATTTCCCAAACACCTCCAGTCAAGATTTTGAGACAACTACTTTGCTCAGCATAATAGAACGGTCCAGCTACTATATCTTTAGGAATATTGGGCATGTCAAACCCCCACAATTATGCAATTGGCCCATTATGCTTTATAACTAAATGCTACTTTAAAACTAAATCAAAAAGCATTGGGTTTGCGGTTGCCAATAAGACACTTCAGCAATATATCGAGAACGACTGGGGGTATTAAGTTGAAACTTTCGGGGCTACCACTGTTATTACTTCTGCTCTTACAATTTAAACCATTGACACCATTTTTTATATAATAGGCCTTCACGGTGTCTAATTTATTTTGATAAAGCTAAATATAAATAAAAACTAATTAATTCGATATTTTTTTTTTGTCAATGGTAAATACTCTTGGTATGAAGTTTGAAAATAGACACTTTAGGTACAGGGACGGGCCTCCGGGTCCGCCCCCCCCCCCCGAAATCTCACAATTTTTTTCATTTTCCCATAATTTTCTGATTTTTCTCACAGAATAATGGGTTTGAAGGATTTGCCCCCCCCCCCCCGAAACAAATTGACCCCCCCCGAAACAAATTCCTGCGTACGTGCCTGTGTAGGGACAACCCATGTTTTCTACATAGGGTGCAGAAGGGCAACTTGAAAAATGTAAATAAAAACGTCTAATAAGATTACAAGTTTTAGCTCTGAAACGAAACTTAAGTATGATTTGTAACAAAAAAGGAAGTTTGAAAACCCCTATTTTAAACCAATCAGCTATGTGAGCCTTGCATTAAAATTAAAATTAAGCGTTTATAGTTCTATTTATTTCCAGAAAACATTTGAAAAAACGACTTTTTCCAGGAAACATAGAATCATACTAAAGCATAAAACGAGCCTAAATAAAGTCGTATAATAATTCAAACTTAAACATACAGAAATTACAATGAATGAATAAATGAAATTATAATGAATGAATAAATGAAACTCAAAACGAACAGAAGATGATCAAAACGAAAAGATGAACAATTGCATCAAACATAACCGTTACTACTATGGGTGAATGGAAGAATTCTTAGACGGACAAGAACTAATAAATTAGCAGGTCACATTGTCTAATATGTTAAACTTAAGACGAACGAAGCTTACAATGAATGAATAAATAAAACCTAAAACAAAAATAAACAGTGAAATGACAGATACTGCTACGGATGAGCAGATGAATCTTAAACGAGCAAATTTTAAAGTAAATAATCAAGACAAACTTGAAATAAACCGAAATAAATAGTAAAAACTACCTCCCCCTTTAACCTTCGAAGGACCAGAGCGTCGTTTGTGCTTATTGAAACGATTGGGATTTCGAGCAGTTTTTGCTTTTATTTTGTCCTAACATCAGCAGCAACACGGAAACAAAATAAAACCGCAAGAATAATCAAGGCTCACTAGTAAGAGCTAACAAGCATGGAAGCAGGGGTACCCCCTTACAAACCCTGTAAACCGCTTGAGTGTCATTCGCCTTTTATTGAGATTAAATAAAAAAAAACAAGTTTTTTAAACTGAAAGTAAGAAGCGACATTAAAACTTAAAACGAACAGAAATTATTCCGTATATGAAAGGGGCTGTCCCCTCCTCAACGCCTCGCTCTTTATGCTAAAGTTTTTTATTGTTTTAAAAAATAAAGTTGTGAGACAGAGTAGTAGAAAGGCATTATTGACTACAAGCGGGAGTCCATATTTGGGCATAGAGTCATTAGGGAGAACACGTGGTTAATGGGGTCAATGACCTAAATTTCCAAGGTCGATTTATTTGCTGTTGTTGTTGTTTTGGCCATGTGCATAGAGTCATTAGGGAGAACACATGGTTAATGAAAGCGATTGGGAATTTGGAACACCTGTGCTGTCAGTCATTAATCAAATTGTTTCCGGGCAAAGTTTAATAATGTCTGACAGGTACTGTCAACATTTCTCCAGGAATAGATCCAAGTCACTAATGTTCCTTGCCCTGGAAACAATTCTACTGGTCGAACTCCAAAGATATTAATAACCAAACGCCATGGAAACAATTCTCAAAGAAACATCTTAGAGATGAATTGTTTTAGCGCGGGAATCAGGTTTCTTAGTAATTTGAAATGTGACAGCGCAGAGATGCCAATAACAAAGGAACACGCTGAAATTACGTTTAGGGGTTATTTGGGCGAAACCGTTTTAGACATTTTATGGAATTATTTCGGCGAAACAGTTAGAGACATTTTAAAAGATGATTTTTGAAGATATTTTAGAAGAGGATTTGAGGGTGAAACTCTGTGGTCATTATAATACACAAGTTCCATTTGAACAGTGTTGTGAGGTCCTCTACCCCAACCCCAAAGGCCCCCGGTCCCCCTAATGCCCCTCGAGCCCCCAAAGACCCCCGGAACCCCTCCCCATCCCCATTTTTTTTTTTTAATTTTTGAATTTTTTTAACATGGTATTTTTTTTAACTTTTTACGTATCTTAAAATGACATAAAATATGCTTACGGCTCTACCAATCATACTCTGTGCTTGTTCATAGACACGACGCGGCTTTCCCACTGGTACTCTATGACAGGTTATCGACACTACCTAGTTTATTGCATGCATTAAATCAGTATTTTTTACGCAGTGGAAGGATAAACACACAATTCATATCTGTAAAAAAGTGAAGATGAATTATTCGACGAAAGTATATGCACATGATAAAATCATCGTCGTGTTGGATGCTGACAAGGAGAAATACCTGAACTATGAAACGAGTGCAAGCGGTAACACTATTGGAAATGTATGCATGCGTTGTCATGGCAGCGAGAAGTTAGATTTTTTTGGAGTACCCAAGAATTTCAATCATGTAAATGGTGGATATGCGAGAGTAATAGTGCCAGAGGAAATAGTGCTCAAAGAGACTGCAAACTTAAAAATAATTGTAGATAATCGGGGACAACTTCTTGCTAGTGCTTCTGGTAGCATGCTACCTGTTGATACATCATATCATCATCTTTCCGGTATTAGCATTTTAAAGAGAACAAGAAGAAGACAGGCATACCCCTGCAATAATGTCATTAATCATATCTTGTCAATGTGCCAAAACTGTTGTCTATGTTAAAACAATGTGACAATAGACAGTGAAATCGCAGGCAGAATAAAAAGAACATTAGTAGAAAATATCATCAATGAATATAAAGATGAATTGATGGAAATTGAAGCGCAAGTGTACTAATAATGTATAATAATGTATTTAACATATTTTTATATTAATATTCTACATGTCGTTATTTCATTAAAAATATCTTATGCATTATTTTGTTAAGTGTTCATTATTTTTAGGATATGCTAGAACGTCAAACGTTCAGAATATCAATTAAAAAGGTCAGAGATGTAAGAAAAAGAATTTTAGAGATAAAACTACTACTAGCAGGCTCAATTTTTCATAGAATGGGCATTTCACAACAAGTTCTTTTCTTAATGTCCTTCCTAAACCCCATTTTACAAGTTGAAGTATCCATCCTTTTCATCCACAATTTTACTTTACAGCTTTTTGAATGCTCCAACACCAAGCAATACTTTTCAAAAGGCATTTCACAACAAGTTCTTTTCATAATGTCATTCCTAAACCCGTTTTACAAGTTGAAGCATCTATCCTTTTCACCACAACTTTACTTTACAGCTTTTGAATGCCCCAACACCAAGCAATACTTTTCAAAAGGCATTTCAGAACAAGTTCCTTTCTTTATATCCTTCCTAAACCCATTTTACCAATTGAAGTACCCATCCTTTTCATCCAAAAATTTACTTTACAGCTTTTTTGAATGCCTCATCACCAATCAATACCTTTCAAAAGGCATTTCACAACAAGTTCTTTTCTTAATATTCTTCCTAAACCCTTTTTACAAGTTGAAGCATCCATCCTTTTCATCCAAAACTTTACTTTACAGCTTTTGAATGCCCCAACACCAAGCAATACTTTTCAAAAGGCATTTCAGAACAAGTTCTTTTCTTAATGTCCTTCCTAAACCCATTTTACAAATTGAAGTACCCGTCCTTTTCAACCACAACTTTACTATACTGCCTTTTTTGAATGCCTCATCACCAAGCAATACCTTTCAAAAGGCATTTCACAACACGTTCCTTTCTTAATGTCCTTCCTAAACTCTTTTTACAAGTTGAAGTACCCATCCTTTTCATCCAAAACTTTACTTTACAGCTTTTTTGAATGCTCCAACACCAAGCAATACTTTTCAAAGGACATTTCAGAACAAGTTTTTTTCTTAATGTCCTTCCTAAAACCTTTTTACAAGTGAAGTACCCATCCTTTTCACCCACAACTTTACTTTACAGCTTTTTTGAATGCCTCATCACCAAGCAATACCTTTCAAAAGTCATTGCACAACAAATTCTTTTCTTAATGTCCTTCCTAAACCCATTTTACAAATTGAAGTACCCATCATTTACATACAAAACTTTACTTTACAGCTTTTTTGAAAGCTCCAACACCAAGCAATACTTTTCAAAGGACATTTCAGAACAATTTCTTTTCTTAATGTCTTTCTTAAACCCATTTTCCAACTTGAAGTAGCCATCCTTTTCACCCACAACTTTACTTTACAGCTTTTTGAATGCTCCAACACCAAAGCAATACTTTTCTAAGGGCATTTCACAACAAGTTCTTTTCTTAATGTCCTTCCTAAACCCATTTTACAAATTGAAGTACCCATCCTTTTCACACACAACTTTACTATACTGCCTTTTTTGAATGCTCCAACACCAAGCAATACTTTTCAAAGGGCATTTCATAACAAGTTCTTTTCTTAATGTCCTTCCTAAACCCATTTTACAAGTTGAAGTACCCTTCCTTTTCACCCACAACTTTACTTTACAGCTTTTTTGAATGCCTCATCACCAAGCAATACCTTTCAAAAGGCATTTCACAACAAGTTCTTTTCTTAATGTCCTTCCTAAACCCTTTTACAAGTTGAAGTACCCATCCTTTACATCCAAAACTTTACAGCTTTTTTGAATGCTCCAACACCAAGCAATACTTTTCAAAGGACATTTCAGAACAATTTCTTTTCTTAATGTCCTTCCTAAACCCATTTTCCAACTTGAAGTAGCCATCCTTTTCAACCACAACTTTACTTTACAGCTTTTTGAATGCTCCAACACCAAAGCAATACTTTTCTAAGGGCATTTCACAACAAGTTCTTTTCTTAATGTCCTTCCTAAACCCATTTTACAAATTGAAGTACCCATCCTTTTCACACACAACTTTACTATACTGCCTTTTTTGAATGCTCTAACACCAAACAATACTTTTTAAAGGGCATTTCTTAACAAGTTCTTTTCTTAATGTCCTTCCTAAACCCATTTTACAAGTTGAAGTACCCATCCTTTTCACCCACAACTTTACTTTACAGCTTTTTTGAATGCTCCAACACTAAGCAATACATTTCAAAAGGCATTTCAGAACAATTTCTTTTCTCAGTGTCCTTCCTAAACCCATTTTACAAGTTGAAGTACCCATCCTTTTCATTCACAACTTTACTATACTGCCTTTTTTGAATGCTCCAACACCAAGCAATACTGTTCTAAGGACATTTCACAACAAGTTCTTTTCTTAATGTCATTCCTAAACCCATTTTACAGTATTTTTTTACATATCTTAAAATGGCATGAAATATGCTTACGGCTCTACCAATCGTACTCTGTGCTTGTTCATAGACACGACGCGGCTTTCCCACTGGTACTCTATGACAGGTTATCGACACTACCTAGTTTATTGCATGCATTAAATCAGTATTTTTTACGCAGTGGAAGGATAAACACACAATTCATATCTGTAAAAAAGTGAAGATGAATTATCCGACCAAAGTATGTGCACATGATAAAATAATCGTCGTGTTGAATGCTGACAAGGAGAAATATCTGAACTATGAAACGAGCGCAAGTGGTAACACTATTGGAAATGTATGCATGCGTTGTCATGACAGCGAGAAGTTAGATTTCTTTGGAGTACCCAAGAATTTCAATCGTGTAAACGGTGGATATGCGAGACTAACATTACCAGAGAAATTAGTGCTCAAAGAGAATGCAAACTTAAAAATAATTGTCGATGATCGGGGACAACTCCTTGCTAGTGCTTCCGGTAACATGCTACCTGTTGATACATCCTATCATCATCTTTCCAGTATTAGCATTTTAAAGAGGACAAGAAGAAGAAAGGCATACTCCTGCAATAATGTCATTAATCATATCTTGTGAATGTGCCAAAACTGCTGTCTATGTAAAAACAATGTGACAATAGACAGTGAAATCGCAGGCAGAATAAAAAGGACATTAGTAGAAAATACCATCAATGAATATAAAGATGAATTGACGGAAATAGAAGCGCAAGTGTACTAATAATGTATAATAATGTATTTAACATATTTTTATATTAATATTCTACATGTCGTTATTTCATTAAAAATATCTTATGCATTATTTTGTTAAGTGTTCATTATTTTTAGGATATGCTAGAACGTCAAACGTTCAGAATATCAATTAAAAAGGTCAGAGATGTAAGAAAAAGAATTTTAGAGATAAAGCTACTACTAGCAGGCTCAATTTTTCATAGAATGGGCATTTCACAACAAGTTCTTTTCTTAATGTCCTTCCTAAACCCCATTTTACAAGTTGAAGTATCCATCCTTTTCATCCACAACTTTACTTTACAGCTTTTTGAATGCTCCAACACCAAGCAATACTTTTCAAAAGGCATTTCACAACAAGTTCTTTTCATAATGTCCTTCCTAAACCCATTTTACAAGTTGAAGCATCCATCCTTTTCACCACAACTTTATTTTACAGCTTTTGAATGCCCCAACACCAAGCAATACTTTTCAAAAGGCATTTCAGAACAAGTTCTTTTCTTAATATCCTTCCTAAACCCATTTTACCAATTGAAGTACCCATCCTTTTCATCCAAAACTTTACTTTACAGCTTTTTTGAATGCCTCATCACCAAGCAATACCTTTCAAAAGGCATTTCACAACAAGTTCTTTTCTTAATCTCCTTCCTAAACCCTTTTTACAAGTTGAAGCATCCATTCTTTTCATCCAAAACTTTAATTTACAGCTTTTGAATGCCCCAACACCAAGCAATACTTTTCAAAAGGCATTTCAGAACAAGTTCTTTTCTTAATGTCCTTCCTAAACCCATTTTACAAATTGAAGTACCCGTCCTTTTCACCCACAACTTTACTATACTGCCTTTTTTGAATGCCTCATCACCAAGCAATACCTTTCAAAAGGCATTTCACAACACGTTCCTTTCTTAATGTCCTTCCTAAACCCTTTTTACAAGTTGAAGTACTCATCCTTTTCATACAAAACTTTACTTTACAGCTTTTTTGAATGCCCCAACACCAAGCAATACTTTTCAAAAGACATTTCAGCACAAGTTTTTTTCTTAATGTCCTTCCTAAAACCATTTTACAAGTGAAGTACCCATCCTTTTCACCCACAACTTTACTTTACAGCTTTTTTGAATGCCTCATCACCAAGCAATACCTTTCAAAAGGCGTTTCACAACAAGTTCTTTTCTTAATTTCCTTCCTAAACCCTTTTACAAGTTGAAGTACCCATCCTTTTCATCCAAAACTTTACAGCTTTTTTGAATGCTCCAACACCAAGCAATACTTTTCAAAGGACATTTCAGAACAATTTCTTTTCTTAATGTCCTTCCTAAACCCATTTTCCAACTTGAAGTAGCCATCCTTTTCATCCACAACTTTACTTTACAGCTTTTTGAATGCTCCAACACCAAAGCAATACTTTTCTAAGGGCATTTCACAACAATTTCTTTTCTTAATGTCCTTCCTAAACCCATTTTACAAATTGAAGTACCCATCCTTTTCACACACAACTTTACTATACTGCCTTTTTTGAATGTTCCAACACCAATCAATACTTTTCAAAGGTTACTTCATAACAATTTCTTTTCATAATGTCCTTCCTATACCAATTTTCTAATTTTAAGTACACATTCTTTTCACCCACAACTTTACTTTACAGCTTTTTTGAATGCTCCAACACCAAGTAATACTTTTCAAAAGGCATTTCAGAACAATTTCTTTTCTTAGTGTCCTTCCTAAACCCATTTTACAAGTTGAAGTACCCATCCTTTTCATTCACAACTTTACTATACTGCCTTTTTTGAATGCTCCAACACCAAGCAATACTATTCTAAGGACATTTCACAACAAGTTCTTTTCTTAATGTCATTCCTAAACCCATTTTACTGTATTTTTTTTACATATCTTAAAATGGCATGAAATATGCTTACGGCTCTACCAATCGTACTCTGTGCTTGTTCATAGACACGACGCGGCTTTCCCACTGGTACTCTATGGCACGTTATCGACACTACATAGTTTATTGTATGCATTAAATCAGTATTTTTTACGCAGTGGAAGGATAAACACACAATTCATATCTGTAAAAAGTGAAGAGGAATTATTCGACGAAAGTATGTGCACATGATAAAATCATCGTCGTGTTGAATGCTGACAAGGAGAAATACCTGAACTATGAAACGAGTGCAAGTGGTAACACTATTGGAAAAATATGCATGTGTTGTCATGACAGCGAAAAGTTAGATTTCTTTAGGGTACCCAAGAATTTCAATCGTGTAAACGGTGGATATGCGAGAGTAACATTACCAGAGAAATTAGTACTCAAAGAGAATGCAAACTTAAAAATAATTGTCGATGATCGGGGACAACTTCTAGCTAATGGTTCTGGTAGCATGTTAGCCGTTGATAGATCCTATCGCTATCTTTCCGGTGTTAGCATTCGAATGAAAGCAAAAGGAAAAAGAAGACATGCATACAGCTGCACTAACATAATAAATCATATCTTGTCAACGTGCCAAAACTGCTATCTATGTAAAAATAACGTAACAGTAGACAGTGAAATCGCAGGCAGAATAAAAAGGACATTAGCAGACAATATCATCAATGAATATAAAGATGAATTGACGGAAAGTGAAGCGCAAGTGTACTAATAATGTATAATAGTGTATTTAACGTATTTTTATATTAATATTCTACATTTCGTTATTTCATTAAAAATATCTTATGCATTATTTTGTTAAGTGTTCATTATTTTTAGGGTATGCTAGAACGTCAAACGTTCAGAATATCAATTAAAAAGGTCAGAGATGTAAGAAAAAGAATTTTAGAGATAAAGATACTACTAGCAGGCTCAATTTTTCATAGAAGATAGAAAAGTTCAAGTTCTCTTCTGAATTTTACCAAAGAACACAATTCAATTCTAATTTCACAAGAGAAAATAAAAAGCTTCCACTTCAGTTTTAAGTTCACCAAGACATAAAATATTAAAAGTTCACTTCTAAATTTTTCCATAGAAGATAGGAAAAGTTATACTATGATTGTGATTATTTTCTATGAAGATAAAAAGTTTCGCTTTAATTATAAATTTTCTTAAATTCACTTCCGACTTTTCTCAAAGAGATGAAAAAATTTAAAGTTCTGTTCCAAATGTTTTACCGAAAGAAGAAAAGTTCAACTTAGATTCTGAATTTTCTCAATTAAAATGAAATAAGTTATTGATCAATTCTATTTCCCTAAAATAATATAAAAAGTTTCCACTTCAGTTCAGATTTTTCTCTCAGAGATGAAAAAATTTAAAATACTGTTCCAAATTTTTCATAGAAGATAGAAAAGTTCAAGTTCTCTTCTGAATTTTACCAAAGAACACAATTCAATTTTAATTTCTCCAGAGAAAATAAAAATCTTCCACTTCAGTTCTCTATTTCACAAAGACATAAAGAAATTTAAAGTTCAATTCTAAATTTGTCGGTGGAACATAGAAAACCTAATACCATAATTGCGAATATTTTCACGGAAGATAAGAAGTCCTAGTTAAATTTTAAATTTTCTCAACGAAGTAAAGAAAAGTTCAAGTTCTATTCTGAATTTTCTGTATGAAAAAGTAATAAGTGATTGATCATTTCTATTTTTCCAAATAATATAAAATTTTCCACTTCAGTTCAGATCTGTCTCAAAGGGATGAAAAATTTTAAATATTGTTCCAAATTTTTCACAGAAGATAAAAAAGTTCAAGTTCTCTTCTGAATTTTACCAAAGAACACAATTCAATTTTAATTTCTCCAGAGAAAATAAAAATCTTACACTTCAGTTCTATATTTCACAAAGACATAAAGAAATTTAAAGTTCAATTCTAATTTTTCGATGGAGGATAGAAAAAGTAATACTATACTTGTGAATATTTTCCCGGAAGATAAAAAGTTCTAGTTCAATTTAAAATTTTCTCAACGAAGTGAAGAAAAGTTCAAGTTCTCTTATGAATTTTAACAAAGAACACAATTCAATTCTAATTTCTCCATAAAAATAAAAATCTTCCACTTCAGTTCTTTATTTCACAAAGAAATAAAGAAATTTAAAGTTCAATTCTAAATTTTTCGGTGGAAGATAGATAAAGTAATACCATACTTGTGAATATTTTCCCGGAAGATAAAAAGTTCTAGTTCAATTTAAAATTTTCTCAATGAAGTGAAGAAAAGTTCAAGTTCTCTTCTGAATTTTAACAAAGAACACAATTCAATTCTAATTTCTCCAGAGAAAATAAAAATCTTCCACTTCCGTTAAGTTCCCCAAAGAAATAAAGAAATTTAAAGTTCTATTCTAAATTTTTAAATGGAAGATAGAAAAAGTAATACTATGATTGTGATTATTTTCCATGAAGATCAAAAGTTTCACTTTATACTCGTATATAATTTTTCTTAAATTCAGTTCGGATTTTTCTCAAAGAGATGAAAAATTTAAAGTTCTGTTCCAAATTTTTCATAGAAGATAGAAAAAGTTATACGTTGATTGTGAATATTCGACATGAAGATAAGGAACTCCACTTTAATTCTGAGTTTTCTCGAAGAAGTGCAAAATGTTCAAGTTCTCTTCTGAATTTTCTTAACGAAGAGAAAAAAGTTAGCTCAATTCTGAATTTTACCAATGAAAATGAAAAAACCTTCCACTTCAGTTCTTAATTTCTCAAAGACATAAAAAATTTAAAGTTCAGTTCTAAATTTTTTTATAGAAGATAGGAAAAGTTATACTATGATTGTGATTATTTTCCAGTGAAGATAAAAAGTTTCACTTTAATTCTAATTTTCTTAAATTCATTTCCGATTTTTTGCAGAGATGAAAAATTTAAAGTTCTGTTCCAAATTTTTCATAGAAGATAGAAAAAGTTATACATTGATTGTGAATATTCGACATGAAGATAAGGAGCACCACTTTAATTCTGAGTTTTCTCGAAGAAGTGAAAAATGTTCAAGTTCTCTTCTGAATTTTCTTAAAGAAGAGAAAAAAGTTAGCTCAATTCTGAATTTTACCAATGAAAATGAAAAAAGCTTCCACTTCAGTTCTTAATTTCTCAAAGACATAAAAAATTTAAAGTTCAGTTCAGTTCTAAATTTTTCCGTAGAAGATAGGAAAAGTTATACTATGATTTTGATTATTTTCCATGAAGATAAAAAGTTTCACTTTAATTCTAAATTTTCATAAATACAGTTCCGATTTTCTCAAAGAGATGAAAAAATTTAAAGTTCTGTTCCAAGTTTTTCATAGAAGATAGAAGAAGTTATACATTGATCGTGAATATTCACCATGAAGATAAAAATTTCCACTTTAATTCCAAATTTTCTCAATGAAGTGCAAAATGGTCAAGTTCTCTTCTAATTTTTCAAAGAAAATAAAAAGGTTCCACTTCAGTTCTGGTTTTTTCTCAAAGAAATGAAAAATTTTAAGTTCTATTCTAATTTTAAATTAAGTTTTAGCTCCGTTGTCTTATGGACTTACCCATCAAATTTTTAAATTAGAAAATGAGTGACTCGTTCTATTATTAAAGACAATCGTTCAAACTCGTTCATCTAACCTCCAAAACAATAGGTTAGGTTAGGTATAAATAAATATTAATAAATAAATAGAAACATTTCTACATGTTTAAGTTAGGTTAGGTTAACTTATCATGAGCGCTCATGATAAATTAACCTAACCTTTTCCGGCGAGTATGGTTAGGTTAGGTTAGGCTAGATTAAGGTAGGTTAGATTAGGTTAGGTTAAGTCAGGTTAGGCTAGCCTACGTACGCTTCACTTAGGTTAGGTTAGGTGAGAGACAGGCAAAAAGTTAGGTTAGATTACGTTCGTTTAGGTTCTTTGAGGTTAGTCTTGTTTCCCATACGAACGCGCCCGGCCTTCGGCTCACATAGGCAAACCGAACTTAACCAAACCTAACTTAATCTAACCTAACTTTTTGCCTGTCTCTCACCTAACCTAACCTAACCTAAGTGAAGCGTACGTAGGCTAGCCTAACCTGAATTAACCTAACCTAATCTAACCTAACTTAATCTAGCCTAACCTAACCTTACTCGCCGGAAAAGGTTAGGTTAACTTATCATGAGCGCTCATGATAAGTTAACCTAACCTAACTTAAACATGTAGAAATTTTTCTATTTATTTATTAATATTTATTTATACCTAACTTGACCTATTGTTTTGGAGGTTAGATGAACGAGCTTGAACGATTGTCTTTAATAATAGAACGAGGCACTCATTTTCTAATTTAAAAATTTGAGGGGTAAATCCATAAGACAACGGAGCTAAAACTTAATTTAAATTAGAATAGAACTTTAAATTTTTCATCTCTTTGAGAAAAAACCAGAACTGAAGTGGAACCTTTTTATTTTCTTGGAAAAATTAGAAGAGAACTTGACCATTTTGCACTTCATTGAGAAAATTTGGAATTAAAGTGGAAATTTTTATCTTCATGGTGAATATTCACGATCAATGTATAACTTCTTCTATCTTCTATGAAAAACTTGGAACAGAACTTTAAATTTTTTCATCTCTTTGAGAAAATCGGAACTGTATATATGAAAATTTAGAATTAAAGTGAAACTTTTTATCATCATTGGAATATAACCACAATTATAGTATAACTTTTTCCATCTTCCATCGAAAAATTTCGAATAAAACTTTAATTTTCTTTATGTCTTTGAGAAATTAAGAGCTGAAATGGAAGCTTTTTTTCATTTTCATTGGTATAGTTTAGAATTGAGCTATCTTTTTCTCTTCTTTAAGAAAATTCAGAAGAGAACTTGAACATTTTTTACTTCTTCGAGAAAACTCAGAATTAAAGTGGTGCTCCTTATCTTCATGACGAATATTCACAATCAATGTATAACTTTTTCTATCTTCTATGAAAAATTTGGAACAGAACTTTAAATTTTTCATATCTGCAAAAAATCGAAACTGAATTTAAGAAAATTAGAATTAAAGTGAAACTTTTTATCTTCACTGGAAAATAATCACAATCATAGTATAACTTTTCCTATCTGCTATAGAAAAATTTAGAACTGAACTTTAAATTTTTTATGTCTGAGAAATTAAGAACTGAAGTGGAAGGTTTTTTCATTTTCATTGGTAAAATTCAGAATTGAGCTAACTTTTTTCTCTTCTTTAAGAAAATTCAGAAGAGTACTTGAACATTTTGCACTTCTTCGAGAAAACTCATAATTAAAGTGGAGTTCCTTATCTACATGTCGAATATTCACAATCAAAGTATAACTTTTTCTATCTTGTATAGAAAAATTTGGAACATAACTTTAAATTTTTCATCTCTTTGAGAAAAATCAGAACTGAATTTAAGAAAAATTATAAATAAAGTGAAACTTTTGATCTTCATGGAAAATAATCACAATCATAGTATTTCTTTTTCTATTTTCCATCTAAAAATTTAGAATAGAACTTTAAATTTCTCTATTTCTTTGGGGAACTTAAAACTGAAGTGGAAGATTTTTATTTTCTCTGGAGAAATTAGAATTGAATTGTGTTCTTTGTTAAAATTCAGAAGAGAACTTGAACTTTTCTTCACTTCATTGAGAAAATTTAAAATTGAAGTAGAACTTTTTATCTTCCGTGAAAATATTCCCAAGTATGGTATTACTTAACCTATCTTCCACCGAAATATTTAGAATTGAACTTTAAATTTCTGTATTTCTTTGTGAAATAAAGAACTGAAGTGGAATATTTTTATTTTCTCTGAAGAAATTAGAATTGAATTGTGTTCTTTGGTAAAATTCATAAGAGAACTTGAACTTTTCTTCACTTCGTTGAGAAAATTTTAAATTGAACTAGAACTTTTTATCTTCCGGGAAAATATTCACAAGTATAGTATTACTTTTTCTATCCTCCATCGAAAAATTAGAATTGATCTTTAAATTTCTTTATTTCTTTGTGAAATAAAGAACTGAAGTGTAAGATTTTTATTTTCTCTGGAGAAATTAAAATTGAATTGTGTTCTTTGGTAAAATTCAGAAGAGAACTTGAACTTTTTTATCTTCTGTGAAAAATTTGGAACAATATTTTAAATTTTTCATCCCTTAGAGACAGATCTGAACTGAAGTGGAAAATTTTTATATTATTTGGAAAAATAGAAATGATCAATCACTTATTTCTTTTTCATTGAGAAAATTCAGAAGAGAACTTGAACTTTTCTTCACTTCGTTGAGAAAATTTAAAATTGAACTAGAACTTTTTTATCTTTCGGGAAAATATTCACAAGTATGGTATTACTTTTTCTATCTTCCACCGAAAAATTTAGAATTGAACTTAAAATTTCTTTATGTCTTTGTGAAATAGAGAACTGAAGTGGAAGATTTTTATTTTCTCTGGAGAAATTAGAATTGAAGTGTGTTCTTTGGTATAATTCAGAAGAGAACTTGAACTTTTCTATCTTCCATGAAAAAATTTGGAATAGTATTTTAAATTTTTTCATCTTTGAGAGAAAAATCTGAACTGAAGTGGAAACTTTTTATATTATTTTAGGGAAATAGAATTGATCAATAACTTATTTCATTTTCATTGAGAAAATTCAGAATCGAAGTTGAACTTTTCTTCTTTCGGGAAAATATTTGGAACAGAACTTTAAATTTTTTCATCTCTTTGAGAAAAGTCGGAACTGAATTTAAGAAAATTTAGAATTAAAGCGAAACTTTTTATCTTCATAGAAAATAATCACAATCATAGTATAACTTTTCCTATCTTCTATGGAAAAATTTAGAAGTGAACTTTAAATTTTTTATGTCTTGGTGAACTTAAAACTGAAGTGGAAGCTTTTGATTTTCTCTGGTGAAATTAGAATTGAATTGTGTTCTTTGGTAAAATTCAGAAGAGAACTTGAACTTTTCTATCTTCTATGAAAAATTGAGCCTGCTAGTAGTATCTTTATCTCTAAAATTCTTTTTCTTACATCTCTGACCTTTTTAATTGATATTCTGAACGTTTGACGATCTAGCATACCCTAAAAATAATGAACACTTAACAAAATAATGCATAAGATATTTTAAATGAAATAACGACATGTAGAATATTAATATAAAAATATGTTAAATACACTATTATACATTATTAGTAAACTTGCGCTTCACTTTCCGTCAATTCATCTTTATATTCATTGATGATATTGTCTGCTAATGTCCTTTTTATTCTGCCTGCGATTTCACTGACTACTGTTACGTTATTTTTACATAGATAGCAGTTTTGGCACGTTGACAAGATATGATTTATTATGTTAGTGCAGCTGTATGCATGTCTTCTTTTTCCTTTTGCTTTCATTCGAATGCTAACACCGGAAAGATAGCGATAAGATCTATCAACGGCTAACATGCTACCAGAACCATTAGCTAGAAGTTGTCCCCGATCATCGACAATTATTTTTAAGTTTGCATTCTCTTTGAGTACTAATTTCTCTGGTAATGTTACTCTCGCATATCCACCGTTTACACGATTGAAATTCTTGGGTACTCTAAAGAAATCTAACTTCTCGCTGTCATGACAACGCATGCATACATTTCTAATAGTGTTACCACTTGTACTCGTTTCATAGTTCAGGTATTTCTCCTTGTCAGCATTCAACACGACGATGATTTTATCATGTGCACATACTTTCGTTGAATAATTCATCTTCACTTTTTACAGATGTGAATTGTGTCTTTATCCTTCCAATGCGTAAAAAATACTGATTTAATGCATGCAATAAACTAGGTAGTGTCGATAACCTGCCATAGAGTACCAGTGGGAAAGCCGCGTCGTGTCTATGAACAAGCACAGAGTACGATTGGTAGAGCCGTAAGCATATTTCATGCCATTTTAAGATATGTAAAAAAATACTGTAAAATGGGTTTAGGAATGACATTAAGAAAAGATCTTGTTCTGAAATGTCCTTAGAAAAGTATTGCTTGGTGTTGGAGCATTCAAAAAGGCAGTATAGTAAATTTGTGAATGAAAAGGATGGGTACTTCAACTTGTAAAATGGGTTTAGGAAGGACATTGAGAAAAGAAATTGTTCTGAAATGCCTTTTTAAATGTATTGCTTGGTGTTGGAGAATTTAAAAAAGCTGTAAAGTAAAGTTGTGGGTGAAAAGGATGGGTATTTCAACTTGTAAAATGGGTTTAGGAAGGACATTAAGAAAAGAACTTGTTGTGAAATGCCCTTTGAAAAGTATTGCTTGGTGTTGGAGCATTCAAAAAAGGCAGTATAGTAAAGTTGTGTGTGAAAAGGATGGGTACTTCAATTTGTAAAATGGGTTTAGGAAGGACATTAAGAAAAGAACTTGTTGTAAAATGCCCTAAGAAAAGTATTGCTTTGGTGTTGGAGCATTCAAAAAGCAGTAAAGTAAAGTTGTGGGTGAAAAGAATGGCTACTTCAAGTTGGAAAATGGGTTTAGGAAGGACATTAAGAAAAGAAATTGTTCTGAAATGTCCTTTGAAAAGTATTGCTTGGTGTTGGAGCATTAAAAAAGCTGTAAAGTAAAGTTTTGGATGAAAAGGATGGGTACTTCAACTTGTAAAAGGGTTTAGGAAGGACATTAAGAAAAGAACTTGTTGTGCAATGCCTTTTGAAAGGTATTGCTTGGTGATGAGGCATTCAAAATTGGCAGTATAGTAAAGTTGTGGGTGAAAAGGACGGGTACTTCAATTTGTAAAATGGGTTTAGGAAGGACATTAAGAAAAGAACTTGTTCTGAAATGTCTTTTGAAAAGTATTGCTTGGTGTTGGGGCATTCAAAAGCTGTAAAGTAAAGTTGTGGATGAAAAGGATGGATGCTTCAACTTGTAAAATAGGTTTAGGAAGGACATTAAGAAAAGAACTTGTTGTGAAATGCCTTTTGAAAAGTATTGCTTGGTGTTGGAGCATTCAAAAAGCTGTAAAGTAAAGTTGTGGATGAAAAGGATGGATGCTTCAACTTGTAAAATGGGGTTTAGGAAGGACATTAAGAAAAGAACTTGTTGTGAAATGCCCATTCTATGAAAAATTGAGCCTGCTAGTAGTAGTTTTATCTCTAAAATTCTTTTTCTTACATCTCTGACCTTTTTAATTGATATTCTGAACGTTTGACGTTCTAGCATATCCTAAAAATAATGAACACTTAACAAAATAATGCATAAGATATTTTTAATGAAATAAGGACATGTAGAATATTAATATAAAAATATGTTAAATACATTATTATACATTATTAGTACACTTGCGCTTCAATTTCCGTCAATTCATCTTTATATTCATTGATGATATTGTCTGCTAATGTCCTTTTTATTCTGCCTAGGATTTCACTGTCTATTGTCACATTATTTTTACATAGATAGCAGTTTTGGCACATTGACAAGATATGATTAATGACATTAGTGCAGGAGTATGCTTGTCTTCTTCTTGTCCTCTTTAAAATGCTAATACCGGAAAGATAATGATAGGATGTATCAACAGGTAGCATGCTACCGGAAGCACTAGCAAGAAGTTGTCTCCTATCATCGACAATTATTTTTAAGTTTGCATTCTCTTTGAGCACTAATTTCTCTGGTAATGTTACTCTCGCATCTCCACCGTTTACACGATTGAAATTCTTGGGTACTCTAAAAGAATCTAACTTCTCATTGCCATGACAAGGCATGCACACATTTCCAATAGTGTTACCACTTGCACTCTTTTCATAGTTCAGGTATTTCTCCTTGTCAGCATTCAATAGGACGATCATTTTATCATGTGCACATACTTTCGTCGAATAATTAATCTTCACTTTTTTACAGATATGAATTGTGTGTTTATCCTTCCACTGCGTAAAAAATACTGATTTAATGCATGCAATAAACTAGGTAGTGTCGATAACCTGTCATACAGTACCAGTGGGAAAGCCGCGTCGTGTCTATGAACAAGCACAGAGTACGACTGGTAGAGCCGTAAGCATATTTCATGTCATTTTAAGATACGTAAAAAAGTTAAAAAAAATACCGTGTTAAAAAATTCAAAAATTATTTTTAAAAAAATGGGAATGAGGAGGGGATCCGGGGGTCTTTGGGGGACCGGGGGCCTTTGGGGTTGGGGTAGAGGACCTCACAACACTGTTCAAATGGAACTTGTGTATTATAATGACCACAGAGTTTCACCCTCAAATCCTCTTCTAAAATCTCTTCAAAAATCATCTTTTAAAATGTCTCTAACTGTTTCGCCGAAATAATTCCATAAAATGTCTAAAACGGTTTCGCCCAAATAACCCCTAAACGTAATTTCAGCGTGTTCCTGTTATTGGCATCTCTGCGCTGTCACATTTCAAATTACTAAAAAACCTGATTCCCGCGCTAAAACAATTCATCTCTAAGATGTTTCTTTGAGAATTGTTTCCATGGCGTTTGGTTATTAATATCTTTGGAGTTCGACCAGTAGAATTGTTTCCAGGGCAAGGAACATTAGTGAGTTGGATCTATTCCTGGAGAAATGTTGACAGTACCTGTCAGACATTATTAAACTTTGCCCTGAAACAATTTGATTAATGACTGACAGCACAGGTGTTCCAAATTCCCAATCGCTTTAATTAACCACGTGTTCTCCCTAATGACTCTATGAACATGGCCAAAACAACAACAAAAGCAAATAAATCGACCTTGGAAATTTAGGTCATTGACCCCATTAACCACGTGTTCTCCCTAACGACTCTATGCCCAAATATGGACTCCCGCTTGTAGTCAATAAGGCCTTTCTACTCAGAGTCAAACTTTAGCGTAAAGAGCGAGGCGTTGAGGAGGGGACAGCCCCTTTCATATACGGAATAATTTCTGTTCGTTTTAAGTGTTAATGTCGCTCCTTACTTTCAGTTTAAAAAACTTATTTTTTTATTTAATATCTGATCGTTTTTTAGTTAATGCAGCTTTTATTTTGGAACTCCGTCATTGAACAAGTAAACAAAATTTGCATAAAATTTTTATTCTTCTTTTTCTAAATGGCTGTCTCTAAATTTGGTTATGATTTAATTTAAAAATTAACTTACGTAACGAACTTCTATATTCGTATATTTTTCTTCTGGCAAAAAATACGTTGCAGATATAGTTGCAGATTTTTGCAGGTCTGAGCTTGAAACCTATGTAATAGGGTTTTGTGATACGCTGAATCTGACGGTGGGATTTTCATTACAATTCTTTCACTTGTAGGGAATGTTTCCTCCCTCTTTAAAAAATCAGGTAAATTTTCTCAGGCTCGTAGCCTTTGATGAGTAATACTAAACTTAATAAAATTTATATATTTAGAATCAGCATTATAAGTTCATTCTTTTGATACATTTATTGACATCAAAATTCCGCTTTTTAAAAGTTTCTATTACTATTGAGCCATATCGCTTGTTTTTTTTTTTTTTGTTTTTTTTTTTTATATTACGTATATGTTATTACGTATATGAGGGGGTTCTCCCTCTAGTCAATACCACGCTCTTTACGTTAAAAGTTTAAAAAAAATTAATTCACAAACCCCTGAATCACAAAGGTCGTTTAATTAGAATAGATTAATTAGCTATTTTGAAAGCACTAAAAAGAACTGTAGCGTAAGGGGCGAGGTATTGAATTGGGGGGGAACTCCTTAGTATAAGTTATAGTTTATGTTAGTTTTAAGCTCTAGTGCTTCTTCTTACTGTAAGATTAAACATCTTGTTTTTTTTATTTAATTTCCGAGCGTTTTTTGGAGACTTCTATGACTCCAAACAACTACATCAGAGAAAAGTTCCTTACTCCAACGAAACATCCTCCCCGCTCATAGTATGTCACATTATCCTCGGCTCCAGCCCCCCCCCACCCGCAAAAAATCCTTCCGGAAAATGTCTGTATACTTCCCAATAACCAATACAATATGTAAGCAATGGGCAAAGTTCATACCTTGCAGCCCTTCCCCTGGGAACTGTGGGGGATTAAGTCATCCTAAAAGACATATTTATTAGATTTTCGACTATGCTGAACAAAATGGCTATCTCAAAATTTTAATTGGGTGACTTTGAGAAAAAATGAGCGTGGGAGGGGGCCTAGTTGCCCTCCATTTTTTGGAGGGCACGCATCGTGATCTTTCTTCGAGCAAAAAATGCAAATTTCCACCTTTTTACAGATAGGAGCTTGAAACTTCTATAATAGGGTCCTCTGATGAGCTGAATGTGATGGTGTAATTTTCGTTAAAGTTAATCAAAAAAATTTGCAATTAAAACAAAATTTTATTGTTTAAAAAAATTGAGTTGTGAGAAAGTCAAACTTTAGCGTAAAGAGCGAGGCGTTGAGGAGGGGACAGCCCCTTTAATATACGGTGTAATTTCGTTCGTTTTAAGTTTTAACGTCGTTCCTTACTTTCAGTTAAAAAAACTTGTTTTTTTTATTTCATTTGTGAAGGTTTTTTAATTAATGCAGGTTTTGATTTTGGCTCCCCGTGCACGAATAATTAAAACTAAATTTGCATATTAATTTTACTTTTATTTGGTGAAATGCCTTTCTCGAAACTTGTTGAATTTTATTTACGAACGTTTTTATTAGTAATAAATATACGTAACTTACGAATTAACTTACGTAACGAACTTCTATATTCATATATTTTTAATATATTTATTAGGGGGTTCGCCCCCTTGTCAACACCTCGTTCTTTAGGCGAAAGTTTGAATTTTGTTCCAATTCTTTAAAAATGACCGCTTAATCACAAAGGCGGTTAATTAGAATAAATAGCTTTTATGAAAGTACTAAAAAATCTTTGGCTCAAAGAGCGAGGCATTGACTAGAGGGTGAACCCAATCATATAGGTAAAATTTTTTTGTTCGTTTTAAGTTTTGATGTTGCTCCTTACTTTCAGTTGAAAAACTTGTTTTTTTAATATTTAGTTTGTGATTTTTTTTTAAATAATGATGGGAAATCCGCGCCCCCTTTATAGCAATATCCCTTCCCCAATAAAAACTTCCTTCATGAAAAGATCCTCCCATATAACCCCTTTCCTTTTTGTTTCTTCCTTTTTTCGAAAATAAAGCAAATTTTCTCAGGCACATTACTTTTTATGAGTAAGATTAAACTTGATGAAACTTATATATTTGAAATCAGAATTAAAATCTGATTCTTTTGATGTATCTATTGGTTTCAAAATTCCGTTTTTTTGGGTTTCGGTTACCATTGAGCCGGGTCGCTCCTTACTTACAGTTCGTTACCACGAACTGTTTGATTGATATCTATTTAGAACAGTGTGATTTCTATATGGCCGTTAAAACATCAACGACAGCAAAAAAAAAATCATGACAATAACCATGATTACAGGAAAGAACTAATCAAAGTAGACTGATTGTTTAAAATTACTTCCTTGAAGTTTTAATGAATTAAAACTTCATTAAAATTAATAAAAATCAATTAAGATATTAATCTAATCTTAATCTTAATTAAGAAATAAAAATTAATTCCTGGAAGTTTCAACGGTGGAAAACCGTTTAAAATATGTTTTGTTTTTATAAAAGCGCATTAGAAGGGTTAGAATGCTCTGGGCTTTAGAAGGGTTAGAAGGTGGTAGCTTTATTCTTAATTTTGGTCATTTCTGTTCTTTTTAAGCAGCGGCGTAATTTTGCCAAAATTCTGGGTTGGGGGGGGGACAAAGTTGGAGCCAATTTTCCTATATCAAAGGAAAATTACAGTGAAAAATAAACCATATTACCATAAAGACAAAGATATACTAAAGGAAACTGACCTGTTTCTCTGGATGCTTGAATTATGCAGGATTATCTTATTTTTGACAGGATGTTTTGCAGAAGCCAAATTTCAGCTGGAGATGGCAGTTGCCATCCTGCCCAATAGCAAATTACGCCCCTGTTTTTAAGCTGATTATTTATTTCACTTTCTATTCACCTTAAGATTAATGTGTTTATCCAGAGTACAATCTGTCTAATTCATGTTTGATGAGATTATTCATTGTATTATGTGTTGGGTTTGATTTATTCCTTCATAATAATTTCAATTCGTTTTAAGGTTGATTTGGGTTTGATTCGTTTTAAGGTCTGAATTGATTATTCATTTTAATTTCTGTTCATTTAAAGATTCATCTATTCACCATAGCAGTATCCACTCATTTTTATGTTAGACGTGATTATTCATTTCAATTTCGCTTCGTTACGGAGTTCATTTAACCATTAATAGTAATTTGATTACTATATTTCTGTTCGTTCAAGTTTAAATAGCCAATTTAACCGATGTGTGAATTTCCAATTTCTGGTACTTCTTTGAACTGAAGTATTTTATAAAAACTTTAAACGCACAAAACACGTGTTTTTTCCCCACATATAATCCATATGAGTAAATATCTGAGCGTTACAATTTTAAATTCTAACAGTTGCTCCCAATCATTCACGGAAGGGGGAGGCACCCCGTTGAGGTTGTATCTTTTTATCCCCTTTTTTTAAGATTTTCTGGTTAATCCTCTTTTTTAGCCCTGGCCTCAGCGTATATAATTGATGCCTATTTTCTTTATAGATTTTCAAGTGTTTGTAAGAACTGCTGCTTTAACTTTTAAATGTACTTCAAACATAAGTAATTGTACTTCAAGTATTTGTAAGTAAATGTACTTCAAGTATTTATAAGGGCCTCCTTTTTACGATTTTAAGTTGCCTTCTGCTCCCTCGTCAAGGTGGCACCGATGGTCCCTTGATTTTACTTCTTTAAGCTTCCCCACAGAGAAATAACTTCATCCGCTGCCAGTGGCGGATCCAGCCGGAGGGGGGCTAGGGGGCGCGCCCCCCAGCGTCGTCTAAAGTAGTGCAGTTTACTTAATTAACTCAAGTTTGCGGTAATTAAACTTGCTCCTAACGCAAGTTTATCGGATCAACCTATTTTGCGCCCCCCCCCCCTAAAAAATCTTGGATCCGCCCCTTTCCACTGCTTAGTTCTTTAGGCATTTACCATTGCCAAGATAAATAGGACACTTTGTATCATATACTTTTTGGCAGGGAGGAAAAATTACCTATCAGAATGAATGACAAATAAATTTTTAACTTAATTCACCTGAGTTCAACGTAATTAGTAAGCTTAAATCAAACACCAGGGTCGAAATATTTGCTATATTTTTATTGCTGTTATCCCAGAATGATAGTGTAATTTTCGACCCTAAGGTCTAGAATTTCTAACATATTACTGCATAAAATACATGTCAAAAAAGACAATTTTCTGGGAGAGGAACGCAAGTTTTAAAAACAAAATTTATTCAGTCACGCTTCTTCCAAAAAATCCTTGTCCTCCCTTCCCCCGGATGTGAACTATACAAACAATAAAACACCATCGATCAAATCCTAGTAATGTCGAAGAAAAAACACAGGAGCCGTGGTAACAATTGAGGGATTATATCTCTTATCAAAACGACGGGTTTTTAAATTTTGGACAACTTCATACCAGGGTTGCCATCTGCAGCACGAAGTGCTATTTTAGGACTATTTTATTACATGTAGAACAGTAGCATGTGCTCAGGGTTGCTAAAATAGCACGAAAGTGTTATTTTTTAGCCCTTTAGGAACAGACCGTGGTGGCAACCCTGCTTCATGCCCATGAGCTAGCATCTGGTTCATATTTCCTTAAGGATACCCCCCGTGTACATAATTTCCCGATATAAATTGATAAATAAACTAAACTTACCTGAAAATGTTCCAAATTTTTTTGATTTCTTGACTGCGGCAGGATGAGGAAGGGGGACCAGATAAGGTCCAGGCATCTGGCCAGGCCCAGGCCACATACCAGGGCCGGGAGGCATTAACGGTGGAGGCCCATATCCATTAGCATGAGCAGTAGGTCGGACTGAATTCATTATAACGGAATCTGCTGATGATAAATTTGTAATACTGACAGGTCTTCGTAAGCCCCCTGATACAGGGTGAGCTGGTGGGTGATAAATAACACTGGTATCGTCCATAGCCTTCTTTCCTTTTTTCTTCTTTTTATCTTCAGTTATAGGAGGAGGCGGTGGAGGTGGAGTATCAGGGATAATCATCTGGCGTGGCTTAGAACTCTTTCCGCCGAAAATAGAGCCAACAAATGACTTAGCACTTCGAACCGTGCCACTGCGGGATGGCGCTTTTGACATCGTTCCAGTTTGTTTGGCTGTACCAGCATATGCTGATATGGTATCGTAATCTGCAATATACATTTTTATTTAATTTACAATATTTTAATTCAGCACTGCCACGTGGCATTGCTCTTATTGGTCACTATTTTCTTCATAATCACCAATGATCAAATAACTTTATAAGTACTTGGCATTATCAAAGACAAATTAAATAAAGTTAATTTTCTTCTCGATATTTTTTATAAAATTTAAATTTTGCGAATAAAGGAGTTCATTATTCCCTAAGGAAAATGAAGAGCAGGGAGCCAATTCAAACTAATTCACTAGGAGGGCTGTACTCATCAAGGCCAAACTTAAGACAAGAAAAGAGCACTTAAAGGGCAAATGACTGCCACCCAAATATTACCACACAAAAATTACATTTTCGATGTAATTTTGCTGCTCATACTAATGGCGTATAATAAATCTTATATTATTAAATGAATAATAGTTGTATATGTATTTATTTATCTGTACTTTTTTTTCTCGAGAGCGGCATAATACTTTTTTTTGTAAAAATCGACAAACTTCCGTTTCCGGCATGAAGAAACGATATAGATAGGTTGCAACTTTAATAAAATTCACTGCTCCCTCCCAACCTCCTTAATATTCATCACAAATCGTTTGGTGACTGAAACTGGAGGACCCTGAAAGTTGAAAGCCTTGAGCATAAGTAAGAGGAGTTCCAAACGTAATTTGTTTGTTAACAAATCCGTTGCTTTCTAGCTTTAAGAGAAAGACATTACGCTTGATAGCTGTGAAGTGAGTCTCAGATTCTTAATTTCTTTGCATTAAATGCTACATATTGCGACAGAAAAATTACAATAAAAATTTGTATACCAAGGGACGGAGCCTTTGTTCGGTGATTATTTTTCGTTTAATTAGATTATTCGTTTTCCTGTGTGAAAAACGTTCTCGATAGGTCAGAACTTCAGGAAAATTCATCAAGGGCCTTCAAGGCCGTACCCAGGATTTTTTTCCGGGGGTGTTTTACACAACAATTTTTTTTCGGGGGGTTTTACACAAATGAAAGCTCAAAAACGCATAAAAAATTTGTTTTCTTCCATTTTTGTTACTTTTTTTACGATTCAGACATACATTTCGGGGGGAGGGGGTCAAACCCCATACCCCCTGGGTACTACCTAGAGGGCCTTAACTAATTTCGGAAAAAACATTTCAAAAAAAAAATGCAACAAAAAAATGTTTCTCTTTTTTACATGTTTAAAAAAATCATATAAAATACCAACCAAGGTTTGGCGCTCTTTTTGACACTTTCTATTGGCTAAAAGTTTTACATAACACCAACAACAACAAAATTACCAGAAGGAGAAAAGGGCGCGGCCATCCTGCTTCAATTTCTAATATTAAGCAACATAAAAATGTGATTAATTCAAAAACTGTGACAGTTGACATCACAGAAATCATGGTTGCAACGGTAGGTGCAACCTAGTAAAGAGCAAACCACAGCCCATAGTAACTAAAAGTTAGAAAACGCATTTTGAAAAAAAAATTACCATCTGACACTGATTCAGGAATGGTAACTATTATTTCGGTTCGTCTTAACAGTAAAAGCTTATAACAATAAAAAAAAAAACTGAAAAAAAACGAAACGTCTTAACAGTAAAAAAAAAAAACTGGAACCCCTCAAAAATGGCGTTAGATCAAAATGAAAAGTTTACCATTGGAATCAGCATGGTCAAACACCACCTTGAACAACAAGGGAAATTACAGTTCCCCTCCTTGAACAACAAGGAAAATCACTTTTTCATGGTTGTAGCAGTAGCTGCAACCTAGTAGCCTAAAGAGCGAACCACAGTCCATAGTAACTAAAAGTTAAAAAACGCGTTTAAAAAAAAACCTGCATCGTGAAAAAAATTACCATCTGACACCGACTCAGGAATGGTAACTATTATTTCGGTTTGTATTAAAAATAAAAGGTTATTGCAAAAAGGAATTTATGGTAATTTCGAAAAAATGCCCGAAACCCCTCGAAAACGGCGTCAGATAAAAATGAAAAGTCTACCATTAGAATCAGCATGGTCGAAAACCCGAAACAGGGAAATTACAGCCCCTGACCTTGAACAACAAGGAAAATCACTTTTTTTGCATGGGTAGCTCTGATAGCCTATGTCTCCCATATTTTTTTTTCGTTTTTTTTTCAGCGGGGCTAGCGGGTTACCAGAACATCATAGAGAGATGCTTAATGGCTTATTCAAAAGCTATTTCTCGTATCTACGTGTTTTTTATAAATTTCGCAATCTGCAAGAGCAATATGGGACAAAAATGGTACTTTTTGTGTCATTTTAGAATAAATGATTTGATATCATTTATCAAGAAATAGCATATAAAATAAATGAAATATTGATTGCTGTTATCAACAATTGTTGACGGCAAGAAGAAGCACAAAAATCTAATAGGCACAGTCCCCACAGTCGCTTTACGCAGTTCAACCATGCTTTCTGAAAGTCGACAACACCTTGGTAGGCTATTGACAGATAAAAGGATAAGTGAAAAATGTAAGATTGGTGATTTCTATTTATCAGAATGATGATACTACAGTTTCAACTGTTGTATTCAATTCACTTAAAGCCACAAAACTCCTTAACTCCAATGGAGAGCATAGCTCCTAAAGTTGGGCCAAGGCCGTATCCAAGGGGAATTACCGGATTTGAATTCCCCCCTCCCGCCTGAAATTTTCGTCCAACTCGTAAAACAGTAACAAAAAAGCATATAGATAAATCTTTGATGTGTTATGTAAGTTTTTTTTGCCCCCCCCCCAACAAAAATCCTGGATACACGCTTGAGTTGGATATATAAATAGTAGAACATATCATAAATAAAACAATGCTTCTTGTCAGAATAATGATACTAACGAAAAATAACTGTATTACCCCCCCCCCCTCGAAAAAAAAAACAAAATAACAACACACACATACACAAAATAAATAAAAAACAAGAAGATGTTGGGCTAGAGGGGCGCGGGAAGTTACTCCGGCATGGGTACGTTAAAATGAACACAGACACACACACACATACAAAGAAAATATAATAGCCTATATTCTTATATTCAATAACCAATGGTCAATATACAGTCTTTAATATTTCTTTCTTTAATTCCAGCTGAGATTTCCGAGATGAATTAATTGAGAGTTTCGTCAGTCAACTAATGTTGGTTTGAAATTAACGGTATTTGGTACCCAGGCACGTACGCAGGACTTTATTTCGGGGGGGGGGACAAATCCTTCAAACCCATTATTCTGCAAGAAAAATCAGAAAATTATGGGAAAATGAAAAAAATCGTGAGATTTCAGGGGGCCCAGGCCCGGAGCCCCCCCCCCTGCGTAAGTCCCTGTTGGTACCTACTTGAAAATCTAGACTTTTGAGAACTAACAAAAGAAATGTGTTACGTTCTAGAACGCCACTACTTGTAAAACAAGATAAAGGGGCTAATTTTGATTTTGTATCAAAAACATGCAAAGATGATAAAAAACAAAAGAAATTGAAATTTCAATTAAATTCGGACAAATTTTATAAGAAATGTTTCTAACTATGATCATGCCATTTCCCGTTTATGTTTTTCAGGTTAGACCAAAAGAAAAGAAACAACAAAGTAAGTTAATACCCTCCTATAGTGTGTTAATTCATTTAGGTACTTTCGTAATGGCTCAGTTGTGGAAGTAGATTTAAATCCATCCTTTCTCTCTATTACTAATATTTTGTTTAAGAGCAACCAAAGCTAAATAGAGAGTTTACTTTGAGAAATTGTTGTGACAAAAAATTTTGGTACTGTTGCATTAGCTGGTACCCACGCGATATATTGTGCAAAAGGAAACTAGGCAAACGGGTATCTGTCAATAGAGAATTGGATCGTAAACCATGGTTTGTCATTGCGTTTACAATATTTAAACTATTGGTTTTTGGGGTTTTTGGGGGGGGGGGAAGGTACCTATGCTAGGTTGGGTTAGGTTACGTATTTGATATATGCGATGCTTTACCCCACCCCCCTAATGTGCAAATACATAACCCAAATTTGTTTCTAAACTATTCTATTTTCATCATATTTTGTTTTATTTCATTAGCATTAACCAAACTTGACTTCTCGCGTGGGTACCAGCAAATGCAACAGTACAAAACATTTCGTGGCTTAAAATTTATTGCAAAACAACAAATCAGATACGCTGTAATTTTTGTTGGCTGAATATTTGACATGGTAACCGCGGGCAAATGCAACAACAAGTAAAAAGGTCGGGAAGGCGCCAGGACATTGACAAGTCAGGACCACTACCGTCAGGACATCGAAAAGATCCGTCATAACATCGACAAAAATTCCGTCATAACATCGACAAAAATTCCGTCAGAACATCGACAGTCACAATCACTACCCGTCAGAACGTCGACACATCAGTTCATCGACAGTCACAATCGCTACCCGTCATAATATAAAAATTTTCTTTCATAACGAAAATCTGTCAGAACCACTAACCGTCAGAACTTCGACAGTCATAACATCGACACGTCATAACATCTAAAATTTTAAAACTTTAGTTTTTTTGGGGTTTAGGGGGGGGAAAAGGTACCTAGGTTAGGTTAGGTTACGTATTTAATATATGCTATGCTTTACTCCCACCCCTCGGATGTGCAAATATATAGCCGAAATTTGTTTCTAAACTATTATATACTTGTTACTATTATAAAAAACTTATAAAAAAATTCATAACGAAAATCCGTCAGAACGTCGACAGTCATAACATCGACACGTCATAACATCTAAAAAAATTCATAACGAAAATCCATCAGAACCACTAACCGTCAGAACATCGACAGTCATAACATCCAAAACTTTTTTAGACGTTATGACGTGTTGATGTTATGACTACCGTTGTTCTAACGGCTAGTGATTGTGACAGTGGATGAACTGATATTTCGATGTTATGACTGTCGACGTTCTGGCGGGTAGCGATTGTGACTGTCGATATCCTGACGTTTCGATGTTATGACTGTCGATGTCCTGACGTATCGATGTTCGGACGGATTTTCTTTGTCGGCGAAATGACGTTTAGTGCTTGTGACAGTTAGATGAAATGGTAGCATCCCAGAAGGTCATGTTCTTTGGCTTTCTTTTCTAAAATATACCTAAGGAATAATGTGATTGGGCTAAAAAATAATATGACTGCCATCACAAAAAATAATCCAATGAAATTAGAGCACACTCTAAGACAGAGGTATAGTGAAGTTGCGTCTCTTTTTCTCCTTGAGGCAGTATTACTGGTTCCGTGTTTTCCCAACCCTAATGCAGTTCAGGTATTCATTATCATTCAGAATTATCTGAATAGAGATTATGTCATACTTATGTAATTCAGGATTACTTGAATTACAATGCGACCAGGTAACGTATTCTGTTTTCTTTGGAAGACAGTAGAAACCATTGGTTCAATAGCCCAAGATTTGACGAAAGCGAAATGGAACACATTTTGAAAGGTCTAAAAAGGCAATAGAAAAAGGCAATAAGAAAAAGAGCAATAAGAAAAAGAGGAGTTAAAAGTTGTTAAAACAAAGATTAAAAAGATTAAAAAGATTAAACTCTCCAGTTAAAAAGTGTGCTTCAATTCCTTTGGTCTATTTTTTTGTTTATTTTCACAAGGCACACATTATTCCTTAGACGATTGCCAGAAAGGGAAACCAAATAATCCCGTCTTTTTTACCCGCTGATGTATTTACTTGTTGCTGTGTCAAACTTGGAGCTAATAAAAAGAAGACAGAGCCTGTTAGAATTAAAACATTTGGTTTGTTACATAATTCAAAATATCGTTGAAAATCTTCATTTAACTTGATCTTTTTTTAAGATTTAGTTTGTATAAGTTGCTTCTACTTCCTGATAATTCCGTCCAAGTAACTAGCAAAGTCCAAGAGAATGTAATCTGGTCCAATACCCCAGCTTTTGTATTTTTGCAAAAAAAAATGTATTCCTTCATTCATCTCATGTTCTTAAACTATTCTTTTCTAAAGCCCTCCCCGAAGCGAATGCTGATTCGTTGATTCTTATCTAGGTTACAAGTGAATTTTCGGTTTCTCTGTATTTACGGTTTCTAAGGTAGCTCTTGAAAAAAATACTGCAGATCATTCAAAAGTAGGTTAAATTCACAACAACTTCAAGATGATCGACGTGTGGTTGCGGTAATTTGAAGTTCTTGTAATTATGATTTACCGGTTTTTAAAAACAACTTGACATGCTATTAATCCCTTATTAATTATCGGCTATTAAAACCTTGCTAAAACTAGAATCTTGCAACGAATTGAAACATGGGTACTTGTGTATTATAGTCACCACACTCAAGTTCTGTCGAGAAGTGAAGTTTGGTTAATACTAATGAAATAAAACAAAATACCAGTTTTTCAGACCATGGGCTGAAATTCATTCAGTTTGCGATCTGTGTTATAGGAAATAGTGCCTGACCATGGATGTTAAAATGTATAGCCTAATGTATAACCAAACCATTAAGCAAACTTCACTTCTCGACAGAACTTGAGTATGGTGGCTATAAGACACAAGTACCGAAATATGTATGATCTGAGATTCAAACGGACCCCTGATCTCCAAAACACCACTTGCCTCCGTATGCTAGCATTAGATCACAATCAGAATTGTCAAAAGGTCCTAAACCTATGCCTACAATGATACGATTCTCACAGCCCCATGGGCAATGGACCGAAATTATAGAATTCGTTAATTTTTCACAGAGAGGGCTCGGTAAAAAAAAACATGGGCATGTTACACCTTATACTACTACTACTACTAACAACTCACCGCAGCACCAAGCCGCCTGAGGCCAACACAGCTACGCACGCTCCTCCTCCACCCCAATCTATTCAAAGCCTCCCTTTTTAAACCCGCCCACAAAGTTCCCATTTCCTTTAAATTTTTCTTTATGACGTCCTCCCACCCCAGACGGGGACGATCTGCTTTCCGTTTAGCCCTAGATGGTTGGCCGAAAAGAACAATCTTCGGCAATCTGTCATCCTTCGTCCGCACAATGTGCCCTAACCACCTCAACCTTTCTTTCATTATAGCCCTAGAGAGCGGTATTGAACCACATTTTTCGTATAGCCTATTGTTGAAATACGGTCAATCAGCCGGGTACCCAGAACAATCCTTAAGCAATTCAGGTTTCTATTGCAACTAAAAAACGGTGGGGGAAGGAGACAAATCACTGCAACCAAAGCAAATAGCCTTATTTTCAAGATTGGGGGGGGGGGGAGCTTAAACCACCATTTCAGGGTTTTTAATCATGGTAATTTCCATGGTTCAGTTTTACCTCGATCTGCTTTGATTTTCAAGAAGTGTCAAGTTATATTAAAAAAAAAAAAAAAAAAAAAACTTGTTTTCTCAATAATCTTTAACTATTGAGATACACGTATATGTTAATAACTGAATTAGCTTTAAATGAAAAATCTCTCGCTAGAAAACCTTTTTCAAAGTGCATTTATGGATTCTCTATTTCTATAGGCCGTGTTTTGCTCTTTCCTAAGTTACAGCGACTGCTGCAACCATGCAATAGGACAATTCCTTCAAAAGTAGGTTAAATTCTTAGACAACTTGAATATGACTGTTGGCCTCTGAAGTCTAAGAGCGCAGTAATTATGGTTTGTGAATTTTAAGGAACATAGACGGAATATTAATTGTCGGTTATTATAGCTTGCATTTTTTTTCTTCAAAATACGGTAAATACTACCATTAAAGTCACTACCATGGGGGAAAGAAAAATATGCACTTTCAGTTTTAAGCTAATTAAAAACTGGATTACATATTTTCTTTTGTAAAAGTATTCCTAAATAAATGAATTTTTGAGGTTTGGAGAGCCCGGGGGCAAGATTATATTTAATTAATGCTTAAAAAAATCACTCAAATAAAATTTAATGGAATATCTCAGCTAAAGAGAAAAAATGATCCAGTTGATAATTCCCCTTACCAACATTTCATTATTCGTAGGGAAGGCAGATTTAGTGAATATGAGAAGAAGAATAGCAAAGAAAAAATATTTTTCGGGGATGAAAAATGGAATAAGGAGAACAGTTTTAGAACTAAGATCAGATTTAAAGCGGCTGCAGCAATGACCCCTTTCAAATGTTGCTTAAAAAATAGATACTTCAAATTGCTTAGGGATATTATTCTAGGTCAGAGGTGGTTTTACAGGGAGCACTTGCCCTAGGCACAGAAATTTTAGAGGTGCAAAATGTCAAATAAATAATCTAACGGCTATAATCATTTATAATTTTTGATTTTTTTTTTCTAATGAAGTAGAGGGCGCAGTTGGCAATAAGTAAAAACAAATTAAATTCAAATTTCTATTTTTCCCATATCCTCATCACCATTTCTTGAAATTAGAAGTAAGTAGACCGAATTTAGTTAATATTAATGTTTTTTGGGATATTCTGTATTCAAACCTGTTCGTATTTTACAGGATGTCGAGATAATTAATAATGTTGTAGAGAATAAAGTAATAAAATTTAGATTCAAATAAACAGAAATATTTTTTTAAATCTGGCCTGAAAATTTTGGGAGACAGAGGACTAATCAAGATTTTACCCCGGCCGCAAGAGAGGCCAGAACCATCACTGTGAAAGAGGTTTTCCATAAGAATTGTCTACAGCTAGTTTTAGGTACTCGCTTAGGTATGTAACGCGTTTAACGCGATTTGGTGATAAAAACAAAGAAGAAAAAACTGTTTTCCTACGTAAGTAAATTTAACAGATAAGCAATTTAACAAGGCCTTAAACACCCGCCCAAATGTCTAGGACAAACAGTACATCCAAACACGATCAATCAAAAGGGGGGTGGGGCATAAAACAAAGAGCTGCACGAAAAACGTGGTCCCCTGTCAAAATACACTTCTCACTTAATAGCTTTTTAAACAGTTTTTTTTTCAAATTTCCGGCTACTATGGGCTGAACTTCGGTCCTAACTAGGTTGCATCGATCACTGCATCCATGATAAATATTAAGATGGTTGGGTAATATTTTATGGATGTTGGCTCTACTGTGGGCTGCTAATAATTGTGCTTCTCAACCCACAGTAGAGCACCCGATCCCGCAGTATTCAAAAGAAAAAAGCAGCGTCCTTGATTATAGAAGGGAAAGGTTTGAAAGAACTTTAAGAATGTGACAGGGAACAAAGAGTGAAGCTTTCAATAAAATGGGGTTGATGAGCAGCCTGCAAATACAAATATCATATACATACAAACAAATACAAATATGAGTGACATCTTTAATGATACCAAATGTTTTACAAATATCTGGAAGTTCCGAGGAGTTTCAAAGGTCATTATATAACTATTTTAAGAAATCAGACGATTCCTTGGACGATTGCAGTCACCGAAACAAGTCCAAAATCACTGTTTATGCTCTATTTAGAATTAATAAAAAGGTTAAAAAATTTGAAACACTGGAAGCAGCTAACCAACCTAGAGCCATTCCCTTTGCATTCAGGGACTTTTCTGATTCTGTGACTTCTGTCTAGCTTCCAAGCAGCAATTATGCCTTGGCATTTTGAAAAAAAAAAAACCATATACTATATCCCATTTTCCAATATTTTGATCATTTACAGTCAACAAGTTTTTCTTAAGATGGAAGAAAGGATAAACCACACCTCAAGTATAAAAACCGGTTCTATGAAGGATTCTTACAGCTTTGTAAACCGGTTCCATACATTATCTCGTGATCAACAAATTCTGAATTACGTAGTTTTAACATAACTTGTATCATGTACAAAAAAATCATATACAACGGTTAAAAAAGTTGTTTCACCATATTATTTAACCATTAATGTCACCCAGTCAAAAACGTAAAACACAAGTACTATCAAAACACAGTCAACACGCCAACAGGGTAAAAAATGAGGGAAGCAATTTTTATTAACGTAGCATCTTAAGTATACACTCTTAAACTAGTTTTCAACATAGTCCTCATCCAATTTGAAACACTTAAAATGTTACACTGCTTCTTCACTCCACACGGGTTTTAAATACATTTAGGCTAGGTTATGTTTGTATGTATGTATGTTTCCTCTTTGTATCGTTTTGTCACTCAAGACGTCCATCGTCAATTCATTTTGGCGTGGAGATGGCTCAGTGGGGTTGACATCATCTTTTTGTGTACGAACGTTGCCCTACGCTACAAGGCACCGTGTCACTGTCTCAGAAAATATGGTTGTTGCATAGTTTATGTTCCCAACGTTTTCAGACGTTTCTTTGGTTTATTAAATAAAAAAAAACAAGTTTTTTAACTGAAAATAAGGAGCGACATTAAAACTTAAAACGAACAGAAATTGTTCCGTACATGAAAGGGGCGGTCCCCTTCTCAACGCCTCCCTCTTTACGCTAAAGTTTTTTATTGTTTAAAAAAATAAAGTTGTGAAAGAGACCAAGTCAAACTTTAGCGTAAAGAGCGAGGCGTTGAGGAGGGGACCGTGATCCGTGATTTTTTTTTTAGGGCAAAAAATACAAATTCCCCATTTTGCAGACAGGAGCTTGAAACTTCCACAGTAGGGTTTTCTGATACACTGAATCTGATGGTGTGATTTTCATTAAAGTTCTATGACTTTTAGGGGCTGTTTCTTACTTTTTCCTAAAATAAAGCAAATTTTCTCAGGCACATTACTTTTGATGGGTAAGATTTAACTTGATGAAACTTATATATTTGAAATCAGCATAAAAATCTGATTCTTGTGATGTATCTATTGGTATCAAAATTCCGTTTTTTAGAGTTTCGGTTACTATTGAGCCAGGTCGCTCATTACTTACAGTTCGTTACCACGAACTGTTTGATAGGATAACCTGCATGTCCCTACTCCTTAAGTTATTTTCATGCCAAAGAAAAAAGGGGGGATCTTACCAAGGCCGTATCCAGGGGGGGGGGGTTACCCGGTTTGAACCCCCCCCCCCCCGAAATTTTTGACCGAATCGAAAATAAGTCGAAAATTAGTAAAACCTAGGTAAGAATCAGTAAAATTAGTCAAAAACTGAGTCAAAAATTAGTAACCCCCCCCCCCCGAAAAAAATCCTGGATCCGCCCTTGGATCTTACCATTCAACTGGTTTTGCATTCAGTGTTTAAACCACCGTATAAAGATAATAATATTTAATATTAGCTTTATACATTTATATCTTATTATCTTTATACTATTATTTATATACTGTGGTTTAAACACAAAACGGAGGTAGGCCTACCTCTAACTCTCCCGCCTCCACCCTATAACAAAGGGTTTGGAGTCTAGGAGGTTAATAATCTCATGAAAAGTGTATTAATTAGCTGGTACACCATTGTGGCAAGAATATAAATGTGAATAATGTTCTATTATAATTTTGTTACTTTTTGCGCAGGCTTTACAAGGTCAGTAATGGTGATGATATTCGCCTAGTCTTATAAGTCACTATTTACCGCATAAAACGGTTAAAACACATTTTAAAGGAATTAAAGATGAGCTTCTATGGACTACTTCTGCTGAGAGAATATCGCACATGGGAACTGATTTCTGACGACGCTTTTGGAAAGTTTCACGCTTTTGGAAAGATTTTTCATCAGATACAATTCTTGGGGAAGAATGAATGCGAAAATATGTTTTTAGACGACACCGTCTTTCCATTTATAATTATGATGAAAATATAAAGGCGACAATGCTCTGACTTTCATTATTATTTTTGCTTTAGCAAGTTTTTTTTTTTATTCTTTTTTTATTATCCTGTTAAATTGATTTACTCGTTTCTAATGCATTTTCAATACAATTGTAATCAATTCGAGCGATGCTAAGACAGATTCGTTGTATCAGCAAAAACAAGCCCAGAGAGCTGTTCTTTTATTGGGGAGGGAGGGGGGAAGTACTAAAACAAATTGTTTTACTTTAGAGTCGGCCCTACACATTTTTTGGGTCCAAACTCAAAATTGGCTATTATAATTAATATAACACTGGTTTATCTTTAATGTTTATAACTACTTTTTTTATAACAAGAGTTTACTGGGAGAGGGGGAAGAGGTCTTCAGCCCCTTTCTGGGTATATAAAAGTTTCAACTCTAGGATGTATCTTATTGGAAAATTCTTCAAAAGGATGTTGAATGAGAAATAGAATACCAATTTAGTTCCCATTTCCAAATGCTTCTGAAGTGACTGAGCTTTGAAAGGGTATCGACATAAATTGAAGTCTTTGCTGATCGATTTTTTTAAAGCACTATATTGGAGCATACAGACCTCTAAGACAAACCGATAAAATAAGAGGTTTTTAATGGTGGATACAGGTGAACATACTAGTTACATGGACCAAATTACTTACCTATTTAAGGTCGACATATCGTCATTTATCGACATATCGTCATTTATCGACAAATCGCCGTTTATGTATCGACATGTCGTCAAAAAAAAAGACATTTATTTTTTATGCTGCTTGAGAGATAAGTCGACCACTTTAGAGGTTAAATTTTTGAGCATGATAGAGTTAATTATGTCATTGAGGCTGCAACCAAAAGAGGACGAGCATGCCCAATTTTGGACCTGTTATGATAGGCTAACAATGGTAAACATACATAAACATGCTGACGTAGAAACCAAAATATTTACCTCCATTTAAAGGGGCCGCTGATCCATTCTGGCCATTGTGAGAGCTTCGCCATTCTTGAACTTTTTCGATGCTATCCAATGCAACATAAGCTTCCGCTACAGAAGCACTGTCTCCATTCTCCCCCTCATTTTCTTCCAGTTGTCGAGCATATGCTGAGTCCGCGTAAGCATGAAAGCAACACCTTAAAAATAGTACTTTCATACATGCACACACATATAGATACACAATTAATGTTAAAGTGATTTTATATTTAAACATAAATTATAAAACCGATTGCGTTCTCATAAATAGCAATTCTGCCACTTTAACATAAAAAGAAGAAAAACCCAACAGAAACAGTTATGGATGTGCACACTGAAGGATAGTAAATAATTTCAGAAAACACACTGGCTAATCATGATAAAACAAAAAAATAGTAAAAAAGAGAAAAACGAGGATTATACAGACCAGTTACTCTTTCACCGTTACATGGAAAGGGTCTTCAAATTTTAGTTGTGCTTTGTTTTAAAGTTTGGATTTTTTTTATAGTATCCTTGGGTTTTTATTAGCAATTTTTATTTTATCTCGGTACACTGATGACGGTCAAGCGGAGATCTTGACCAAAATATTTGTATTTTAGTCCATATTTTTTACTGGCTTTCAAAACCCTCGTTTTTCTCTTTTTTACTGTTTTTTCGTTTTATCTGAAGGATAGTGTGATTGTGCCCCAAAATTAGCCCGCAAAAATTAACCAGGAAACTACTGCTAAGTTGTCATTAGGAGGTAATCATCGTAGTAAGTCATTTGTGTAAATATAATGGAGATTAGGAGTACTAATATTAGGAATAAATGTGCTCCAAATTCAAGTATAAAGATTCTAAATAATCTTTTCCTCTGCGTTTAGAATTTATTGACATACATTCCTATTTGTTTTGTTACATGGGGATTTTCAAATTTAACATCTAGTCCAAAACATCGAAATTACAAGGGCGCTAATTCACGAAAATGTAAGGATTTTTCTTCAGTTTTCCACCAATGTGAGCCCTTGTACGCTAGTCCTTATTGGTGACATTGTTCTAAGGCACACAAAAAGCACCCTAGTGAAAACTTAATTTGCACCTATAGCATATTCCATCATTTCTAATGAATTGCTTGGTGTAAATTCAGAATCCAATTTTATAGATTCTGTAAATAAATGTTCTTTTGCAGTACGTATTTTAAATATCTCCTCTGAAGCAAGGTTTAAAAAACACTTTTTCTCAAAGAGATATATTTTTATTCTTATGTTATATAAAATTTGCATTTACGCAAACGGGCTTACAGATAAAATAAATGAACATAGGTATGATGTCTGTCATGACTTAAAAACTGCAAGACCAAACATACATGATTCCGATTTTCAATTCCTATAGTAAGTTTTATTGCACTAAAAGCCCTAGGGTCTGGCAATACGAAACAAAAAAGAAATTCTCTTTTCAATAACTGTCATTATATAAACATAACATAACCATCACATTGAACAAAGAAAAACACAAATCACAAAACAAAGAGAAACACTTATTACAAAAATCTACTTCTGTGCTCCATTGCCAACCTGAGAAATCGTCCTTAATCTTCTATACTTGTAAAACAAAAATCTTGTATTAAATTCACCAGCCATCTCTCATCAAACTCAGACTTTCCATGTTCTTCATCTCTCAACACACTCAATTATACATCGCATGACCCACACTCTCGTCCATACTTCCACAAATCAGGCAAAAGTCTCGTCCCACCCCCTTAATGTGCCAATATATAGCCCAGATTATACAAGTCCAATGCATTCTGTCACCTGTCACTTGTCTTTGTGGCTATGAAATCGGTTTTCTCAGATTTAACATTTAGCAGACTTCTCGACTGTGTCAGGTATAATACATTAGCACCATCTTCGCAGCCAGCTTATAGTGAAATTATTTTTTTTTTTTCTTTTTTTTTTTATTGTTTCGGATACGTCACTATCCTCACCCTGACAAGGTTTTATCTTCATTTGAGGGAACCAGTAGTTTAAATTTAAGATATGTCCCCTTTCAGAGAGGGTTTTAGACAGATGTGGAGATCGAAATAATGCTTGATATTCCCCCCTAAAGGTAATAAGGACAATATTTGGGGCTTGTCCTTTACCCTGAGTAACGACTAGATTTTATACATGCAGTGACCTCTCCTAGAAGGAGTCAACAGATGACTTTGACAGAAAAAAATTCCCCCCAGAGTTTCAGCTGGATTTGCAGCGACAGCAAAAGCTTTATTTCAAAATATTCTTCTGTGTGTGCTTTTGTCATTCAGGTAATCAGAGCTAAGTTTTAAAAATTCGAGAACAAATTTGTTTGGAAATTAGAAAAAGCTCAGGGAGGTTTCTATAGCTTTTAAACATGGTCGTATCCAAGATTTTGGTTCGGGGGAATTTCTTGTGGGAGGGGAATACAAAGGAAACTTTAAAACATACATCAAATGTGTTTTAATATATTTTATTACGTTTTTACGTGTCGGACTGACATTTTTTGGGGTGGGGGATTCAAACCCATAAACCTTCCATCGAATGCAGCCTTGCGTTTAGGGAAACATATTATTATATGGCTGGCTATAAAAGATTTCAGGGCCGTTGACGTCATATCTCTGACAGAAATTCAACAGAAAATTTATTCTGCAGCATGCTCATAAATCCCACAATACTAAAACTTTTTCTAAATCCTAACCATAACTTGAATTTTATTGTTGAGGATTTATTGTTCTAAACAATACTATTTTTTCTTAGAGGATTTTTTTCTAAGAGGACTCATCCTTTTTTTCTAGGAGGAGGAAACTATTGTTCTAAGAGGATTTATTGTTCTAAACAAGAAGAGAGTCCTTTAGACATGGGAGATATAAGCGAGCAGAAGTGACCGATTATAGGCCTACTATTTCTTATATTTTCAAAAATAAAGAATCCAAAGCGATGTCAAAACATCTTATTTACACTGTTAAATAATTTGTTAGACAAATTTACCGAAAAATTAAGAGAAGAAATGAGAGAAATTAAGTTGAGAAAGGCTACCAGATGTGGATTCGAAATATTTAAATTTATTTATTATTTAAAGTTTTTTTATATTTCGTTTTGTTCCACTGCTTTCTTTAAATTAAACCCGCTTTTTTTCTCTTAATTTTTTATATCTGTCTTCATTATTGAGGCAATAGAAGTAGGCTAGACTGAGATTTATACTCACCTATGAGGTGAAAGATATTTTTGTGGGGGGGGGGGCAGTATTTGCGAGGTGAAGGTGGTTGAAAATTTTCAGCCCCTTTTTCTGGTAAGACTATTTTTCCTTATATAACTAATTTTACTTACCAGAATCAATGTTTGTTGGGAAAATCTTTGCAGAATTAAAAAATCTGTAGATGCCTAATACTCTTTAAACTATTCAAATTTGTGTTGTGCTTTTTTGAGATTTCTGTTCAGCATAAAATTAAAATTAAAAGCAAAACAGCAAATTTTTTATCCTTTCGACGTACAAATATTTGAATTTACGGTACTGTTGCGCTTAATGGTACACACGAAAGAAGTCACGTTTGGTTAATGCTAATAAAAAAAACTAGGATGAATATATAATAGTTTAAAAATAAATTTGGGCTATATATTTGCATATTAGGGGGTAGGGGTGGTGATAAAGCATACCATATATTAAATGCATGACCTAACCTAACCTAGGTACCTTCCCCCCCCCTAAACCCCAAAAAAACAACAGTTTAAATATTGTAAATTCAATGAGAAACCACGCTCTTCGATATATTTAGATAGCAATTACCCACTTTACGGGTCTCAATCACTGCATTCCTTCGACAATCTATAGCGCTGTGTACCATTAAGCGCAACTGTACCGAATTTACTTTCGAAAAAAACTTGCTCAAACAAATATAAAGAACGAATCAACAAAAAGGATATCTATATCTGAAGAAGTTGAAGACCGAGGTGCTGGACACAGCAGTTTGCTGACAAAACAAGCTCCGTCACCCATTTTAGAAACTTCTGTGCTAAAACAGGTGAAGATTTGGAATTATCTAGAAGTATCTTTTAATAAAAAAAAAATGAACAAAAAAGAAAAAAATCACCATCATACACAATACATCATCCCCCTGCAAGGCTCTGTGGCCGGAAGTCCAAAGAGAGGAAAAACACAACTAATGAAAAACACACACACCATCAGCCACCGTTAACCAAGCCAGAGAGAGGTATCATGCTCAATCAACATCACCAATATACTTTTCCGACATGGTCCTAAGACATCTACACTAGAGGTCACAGTTTATAGAATTAGCAGTATGATCATTCCCTATCTCACCCATTATAAAAACCCGGACCAAGGTGAGAGTGCTCCAGAGAACGTTTTTGCAGATATAAACATAAGCGGCATTAGATCTTTTCACGGGTATACAAGTCAGATTTTGTCTTTGACGCTAAACGAGTGGAATCCCGCTATTACAAATAATGCACTTTGTAGCCATTTCTCATTGATTGACGGAAACAGATTAACCCGCTAATGCAGAAATAAGTGGGAGGAGCTTTTTGTTCGCACCGAGAATGAAGACCAGAAATGATCTGCGATAAACTTACTGGATAATTCTATAAACTGTGCTAGAGGTGCACAAAAAGAAACAATAATAAACAGAACATAAAAAAATAATAAATATAAAAGAATAACAAGAAATGACAGATAAGAAGTGTTGTGTGTAGCCTAATAGAAGAATATAAGGTACTCTTGCATTATATGGGCCTTTACAAGGAAACCAGTCACGAAAAACCTATTTTTGACGGGTTAACCGCAATAGAGTAACACAATGATAGCGTGGTTTTTATTGCGTACACGATATTTAAACTTTTTTTTGGAGGGGGGTTTATGTTTTTTGGGGTTTAAGGGAGGGGGAAGGTACCTAGGTTAGGTTATGTATTTAATATATGCTATGCTTTACCTCCACCCCCAAATTTTCAAATATATAGCCCAAGTTTGTTTCTAAACTATTATATATTCATCCTAATTTATTTTATTTCATTAGCATTAACCAAACTTGACTTTTTAGAAAGGCCCATATAATGCAAGAGTACCGAATATAATATGCACAGACCATGTCCACATAAAAGACTATAACTCATTCACAAGACTGGCTAGCACAAATATTAGTGTAGCCTACTACTAACATCTCATTATAACACAAAGCCAGCTGAGATAATGTCAGCTACACAACCTTATCCCCAATCTGTTCAAACCTTTACTCTTTACGCCCTATCATGGAAACCCTGTTCCTCTAGATTTAGGGACAACCAAATTTTAGTAGGATGGCCGAAAAGCGCAATGTTGGTACTTATGTATTATACGAGAAACATTCGAGAAGTGAAGTTTGGTTAATGTTAATGAAGGTTAGGTTAGGTTACACTTCCAAAGATGTTGCTTCTCGTAAGAGTACAAAGTCATGGTGTGTCCATTGACGAACTGTTTTGTTTTGGGCAACAACCTCTTATCCTGGAAAAATATAATTGCCTGTTCTTTGGTCCTTGGCAAACCCGAAATCTTGATCTGAACATCCATGGTGAGACACTATATTCTATCACTATGCATTGCAAACTGATTGTTCTATCTGATCTCCGGAATCCAAATTCTCGAGTGTTTCTCGTAGAATACGTAAGTACCCAATGTTTGGAAACCTGTCATGGTTCAGCAGTAAAACTTGGTCTAGTTATCTTGACCCTTTCTTCGCTATAGCCCTAGAAAGTAGAATCTCAACTGCTTTGAGACTCTCTTCCAATAGAATACGTCATGTGAATCTATGAAATTGTTCCTTACCGGTTTTCATAAAGTGGACGATAATGCGAAATTTTGTTCATTCAGCTGAACGAAACCATCATCTAAACTTAGTATAGCAGAAGCCATCGCGCGTTCTCTCGTGCGTATTTTCATTCTATGAAGGTCAGGTATAGTTAAATTAGTGCTTTATACCTAAATGTATTTGCTCTACAGGTAATTAGCCTCACATGCTGTTATTATAATTTTTCCATACTAATCCAATACTTTTGAATGAAAACTGTATTATACGGGTCTACGTGATGTTTATCGAATGTCTACCTGGTGAGCTAATTTCCTAGTACCGCTACTTTGCTAACTAGGTTACCACTCAGGGCTGTATCCAGTGCCACTGTGCTTTTTGTTCGGGGGGGGGGGTGCAAAAAAATATTAGTGATTAGTGGATTATCAAGGTTTCTTTGTACACAATTTGTTTAAATGAATTTGTGTTACAATGTACGAGTCAGAGAAAGAATTGGGGGGGGGGGAAGGTTCAAACCAGGAACCTACCCCCTAGATATGGCCCTGCTGCCATTAGTTTCCCAATCAGTGAATGTAAAATTCGGAAATTGCAATGTATCTTATCTTCAGCCATTAAAGAAAAAAAACGAAAACAAAAACCGATGGACAGAATAAAAACGAATATGTTGATTTAAGTGTTTACAGTCATCTCTATGATTGGGCTGTACGACAGATGCTGGTAGTTGTTTTTCAGAAATCCTTTATTCAAATCAAACACGCAACATAATAAATAACCCACCCAAGGGGCAGAGATTGTTAATGGGAATGGAAAAACTTAATGAACATAACTTGAAAAAACAAGGAAAGAACAAAAAGAAAATCAAGAGAGAGAGACATAGATAGCTCCTTACTGCAGTCCAGATCCGAAACCTAATTTTAAATATACGCAAGAGAAACCGCTAAGCTTCCGAGAAACCTAATATAAAGTCAAACTCATAATTTAAATATAATATATACCTAATCTCTTCCTAAAATGGACAAAGTTAATAGATTTCTGTTTTTCGTCATCTAAAGTATCCCGAGCTTTGAACCCTCTATAAATAAAACAACATTTTGTTCTGGTTGGTCTGAGGAGCCTGTTTATAGCTTTGGCGTGATGTGTGGAACCTAGCAGGAAATGACGTATGGACCAAGCAGTCAGGGTGTAGGTCCTGAAGTATAGACCTAGCAGTCAGGACCTAGGTCCTGACGAATGTATCTAGCAGGAAATACACCTGAAAAACAATCGGCCAATTTATATTTATAACCTTTAAACATAAATCCCCAAGGCCAGGTGCGGGTGGAATTTGAATTTGTTCAAAAGCCTTTCTTACAGAGTTTCTAGCCGACTAGAATTTCGATACTTTGGTAACTCTAGCAGAATTTTAGTGTATGGGAAATATAACTGACTTTTTGACGTTTAATAAGCTCCCAACCAGAATAAATTTCCAGTATCCATTAGGCCTACTAGTCCAACAGAATAAAATTTCTGTATCCATTACTAGGTGATAACTACTAGTCATTGAAAAAAAAACTTGATTCCTTTGGATTTAACCTAAATCAGTTCACCTGATACAAGCACCATCAGTGTCCTTTCACTCTTTGCTAAAAAAGTTAGGAAAGCGTTGTCAGAAAACCTTTATACAAATACTTTTCCAGGGCATAAATACCCATTTTGACTTTAATATGAATAAAATAACGTCTTAGTCGCTTGCAAAAAATAAGAAGAGATGCGGTCCAAGGACGGAACTTTGGGGTATAGCAGATACTAAATCACAGCTCTGAAGACAGACTATTATCACCACGTATATACTGAAAGCGATCTAATGGTAAGTTTTCTAATATTTGCTTTTGTCATTTTCGCTTTTTTTCGATCCACTGGCTGACATTACCCTCGTTTTTCTCGGCTATTTAATTTTATTATTCATTTATTATGTTTTGTTCCTGTTTGACATGCGTTAACAATTTGCCATTCCCTAACTATCTATTCTCTACCAAGGTTGTTTCTAAGGAAATTTCTACCAAGGTTGTTTTTTCTAGATTTCTTTCTCGGTGGGTCGATTCGGCTTTGGATATTTTAATAATCTTAATAAATGTGCTGGGTTGAAATAGGTGACGCTTGTTGCTTTGTCTTTAGGGACGAAAGAAGCTCTTCTCTATTTGGTTTCCCATACTCTTAGGTCGTATGTAATTGACTTTACTAACGGAAGCGTGAGAATTGCTTTTACAATATTACCGAAAACACTGCACACCAATTTGTTCAAAAACTCAAAGTACGGTTGCTTACAAGTAATGTATAATAATGCCTGTTAGATTTTCCGCTGTCATCTGAGTTTCATCGTAGATGACTATCGTTGAGTGTTCGCTCATAAAATCGAACGTAATATTAAAAGACTTTTATGTTTCATAATTACTATTATTGTCAAAGGTAGTTTGAAACTAATTCCATGGTTTTAAATGCTTAGCGAGGGGAATTCTATGTTGTTGTTTACTAGAAATTTATAAGTAATGTAAGGTGTTCCACGAAGGTATGCTGACTTTTAGGTCTGCCACGTGTGGCGGAACTGTGCTAAGCGTGGAAAAACTATGTGAAACACGCGTGCCCCGAGCAGCTGGACCTGGTGGCAGAACCTGGGCATACTCTCGGTGTTTCCCAGCATATAATTGAAGTTTTTGCTCAATGATTCCTTAGAAATCCCAATTGAACATTTTATGTGGGGTTCATTAACCATCCGGTCATTAACTTTTACTGTATTGTCTAGAGAACTAATTTAAGTTTGTTGATTAATATTTGACACTATATTTTATCAATTGAATCTCTTTGTGGTTTAAAATCAAAGTTTATATAATTATCCAGTAAGCTTATCGCAGATCATTTCTGGTCTTCGTTCTCGGTGCGAACAAAAAGCTCCTCCCACTTCTTCGTCCAGTTATGGATCAGTGTGTTTGCGTCAATCAATGAGAAATGGTTAGAAAGTGCATTATTCGAAATTGCAAAAGCAGAAAAAAACTTGGTGAGCCGGCCAAGTGGTTTGCAACTGTCCCATTTCACAGGTCTGACTTAATTTATATACAAATTATGACTTAATCTATTATTTACATACAGTGGACTCAACTGATTGGCCTATGTAGGATTTTGTAAAACAGGGGGCGGGGGGTTGATGAAATTTGTGAAAATGAGGATTTGTTCTTCTTTTACTACCGGGTGGAAGAGGTGTGAGGGTTTCAGGGGCGGAGCCAGGATATTCTTAGGGGAAGGGGGCACAAAATAGGTTGATCCGACAAACTTAAGTTAGCAGCAAGTTTAATTAATGCAAAATTGCGTTAATTACGTGAATTACACTGCTTTAGACTACTTTAAGGGGGTAACCCTCGCCCCCCCCCCTCTGGATCCACAACTAGATAGTTTATCATTTTTTTTCACGTAGTGATATTTATTTTCTCAGATTGTAGTTCCTCTGATATTTGAAAAGTCTAGTTACCTGTTTTTGCGGAGAGCCTAGATAAGACTAGTTTTGTTTTCAATCAATGTTTTCATATGAAATGGGCCAGACCTTTCCTGAACTTTAAACAATAAACACCTCTGTTTGAAAATCTTTGCACTTTCTGAATTTAGATAGCGATAAGAGGACTTGGGTATCTTTTTTTGAACAAAGGGGTAAAAATTTTTAAAATTTGTGTTTGATTATTTCCTTAATGAGCTCCTCAGTACTACAGACAATAAAAATCACACCAATATCAATAAACAGATGTGAAAAGTGGAAGTGACTATATTTAATTTAGCTGGAAGTCTACATTCATGCCCACCACGTAATTTCCCTTTGAGAAAAAACTGATAAAACTTTTAAAACTGAAATATCAATGCGAAGCACCAAATATCATAATCAAATGTCGTAAATATCATAATCAAATGTCGTAAATTTATTCATTGTCTTTCTTTCCATTCTTAAACCAATGTTATATTTACCTTTTGCATTATTACAGCCCACTATATATACATTCATATAAATTTATATGCAGTGTTACCGCCATACCAATTATTCTCCTTTCCTTTTTTATTCTTTAATAATACTTTGTGGTCGTTTTGAGTTTGAATTATTGTAGGCTTCTATTTCTACTGATCTTAAGTTTAATATGGCCTTCACTTTTCTGCAAAAAAAACTTTCTTTTTCGTAAAGTTTTCGTAGTGTATATATATATATATATATTTATATCGGTGCGTACAAACAGCTCCTCTCATTTGATCTGCAATCAGCAGTCCAATTACCCTGGAACACGTATTTTGGCAGAAACTTTCTCAAAATGCCTTTAAAACCAACTCGAGACTTCGAAACCTATTTTAATTCCTAAAAACATCTCATAATAACATTACACTACTAACTACCGATTTTCCTGTATGTATTGGAATAAATTAATTTAAAATTAGTTTCTTCAAAATTAGTGTTCCACCGTTGAAGCCAAGTTTCGCGTCCAAGAGAAATCGGACTTGTCTACCCGTAAAAAAAATCTGATGCCGCTTATGTTTCTACGTTCTCTGGAGCACTCGCACCCCGGTCCGCGTTTTTATAATGGGTGAGATAGGGAATGATCATACTGTATAATTATATAAACTGTGTTTAAAATCAAGCGCATTTTTGCTGTTCTGATATTACCATATTATTCTGGCAATGCCTACTTTTAAAATAGCAATGCTCAATGAAGAGAATTTTTTAGTCAATAGCTTTATTGCTTCATTATTTTTAATATCCCAAAATTACCGAGGATGTCGAACTGAACACACTTTTTCTTTCTCTCCTGACTAGAGTCGTAATTTCGTCAAAATTCTGGGGGAGGGGGAGTAGGAACCAATTTTCCAAGAGAAAATGACCAAATGAAATATGAGCCATAGAGTACCGTAAAGGCAAAGGTATACTAAATAAAACTGATCTGTTTCTGTGGATGCTTGAACTGCGCAGGCCTTTCTTAGTTTTGACAAGATTTTGAAGGTAATACATTTCAGCCGGGGGAGGGGGCTAAACTGGAGTCTGGAGGGCAGTTGCCTCCCTATCCTATAACAAATTACCCTCCTACTTCCGACCCCAGCAGATCTATTCATAGGTGAAAACTGCCATTTTTCAAGATTTACGTTTGTTTTTAGGATTAATAAGTTTTTAAGGGCGTTACTATTTCTTCGTCTGTGTTGACACTTCGAAACGTAAACAAAAATAAGCAAAACTAATCAGTTCAGTTTGAAAATGCTCTTTGTCCGTATAAATTAAAACATTAACTATCTGTCGACTCACAAAGACAACTACACCTGCAACGGATAGCTATATATTCTTTAAGATGTATTAAATATAAAAAAAAAAATTCAACTGAAAGTAAACAGCAGCATTAAAACTTAAAACGAAAAGAAATTTTTATGTATATGAGGGGGGTCGCCCCCTCGTCAATGCCTCGCTCTTTACGCTAAAGTTCAAATTTTGCTCCAGTTCTTTAGGAATGACTCCTGAATCACAAAGGCCATTTAATTAGAATAAATAGCTCTTTTAAAATACTAAAAAAAAATTTAGTGTAAAGAGCGAGGTATTGACGAGGGGACGATCCCCTCATATATGTAATAATTTCTTTTTATTTTAAGTTTTAATGTTGCTCCTTACTTTCAGTTTTAAAAAAACTTGTATTTTTATTTAATTTCTGATCGTTTTTTAAATAATGCTGGTAAATCCAGCTCCCCTCCATGGAAAACTCCCTTCCCCCAAAAAAATTCCTCCAAGGAAAGCTTCCACGTACCCCCCCCCCCCTACCCCACTCCGACCCCCCAAGAAACCCTCCCTGAAAATGTGTTGATATTTCCTTATAACCAATACTACGACGTATATGTAAACAATGGGCAAAGCTCATAACTTGCAGTCCTTCCCCTGGGGACCTTGGGGGGGGGGGGGTTAAGCCATCCTCAAAGACATACTTAATAGATTTTTCGACTATACTGAACCAAATGGCTATCTCAAAATTATGATCGGGTGACTTTGGGAAAAAATGAGCGTGAGTGTGGAGCTACCTGCCCTTCAATATTTTCGGTCACTTAAAAGGACACGAGAACTTTTGATTTCCAGTCGAACGAGCTCCCTCCCGATCTTCTACGATCACTGTTTCGATATGATCACCCGTGACAAAAAAAAATAAATAAATAAACACGCATTCGTTATCTTTTTTCAGGCAAAAAAAAAATACAAAATTCCACATTTTTGCACATAGGAGCTTGAAACCTCTACAATAGGGTTTTCTGGTATGGTGAATCTGATGGAGTGATTTGCATTAATATCACTTGCTTTTTTTTTGGGGGGGGGGAGGAGGTCCCCCTTTTACAAAATTTTGGCAAATTTTTTCAGGCTCATAACTTTAGATAGGTGCCATTAAATTTAATGAATTTTATATATTTTGAATAAGCATCAACATTCAATTCTTTTAATGTATCTATTGTTATCAAGACTCTATTTCTTAGTGTTCTGGTTACTATTGAGCCGCATCGCTCCTTGCTTACAGTTCGTTTCCACGAACTGTTGGATATAATTGAGCAAGTTTCCACATAACCAATAAAAACACTCAGATTTCATTTTCACTGTCCTTGATACTTTAATAGCTGTTTTTATTTTTGAGATACCAAAGCTTAAAAGATATACGCATAAATCCAGGATCAAACAGCATCTTACCCATGATAAGCCACAAAATGCCTTCAATGACTCTTTAAGAAGAATAAACCAAGGACAAATTACAATTTGCAAACTCAGTGGGTCAGTATACTCTAGCCCCAAAAGAGCTATCAATCAGTATACCTGAATACTACTAAAGACCTTACACAAGACGAGGAGTCACTCACTTCAAGTCACCTGGTGTACACCTCGGGACGCAACGTGTACCACACAGCTCCAAGGCCGTATCCAGGGGTGGGGGGTTACCCGGTTTGAACCCCCCTCCGAAATTTTTGACCGAGTCGAAAATTAGTCTAAAAAACACCGAAAATTAGTCTAAAAAGACAAAGTCCACGGGAAAAAATCGGGTAGCCCCCCCAAACAAAAATCCTGGATATGGCCCTGCACAGCTCTGCCATGCTTGGCACAGTTCCAACAAGTTCGGCAGTCCCCAAAATACTTGGAACAGTTCCATCATATTTGGCATGGGCCGCCGGGTGTACATAATTTGTGAGAGAACTACCCCTTGGCATATGATGGCATAGTAATAAAATGAAAGACGCGCCAAGAGCACAAATTATCGAGCAAAATGTGCCAAAGGCCAAGTTATGAGGTCCAGTTAAAAAAAAAATTACATGGGAAAACGCATTGATTTGAAGAATGCAGTACCCGAAAACTGACCAACTGTGCCCCATCTGGCAAAACTGGGAGTGAACAAAAAAAAAATTAATATCAGCTCACAACTACTAAAATATGGTCAGAGGTACAAAAGTCATGTCCACCTGCGAAAAACCTCGGCATCCCATCGGTTTTGTTAGGGCGCAAATTGCAATTAGTTTAATCTTGTTTGTCATCACGTTTTCGATTATATTATTTAGCCTTTGAATAGTTTTGATTATTTAGACTTTAACAAGGTAGTTTGGAATGTTGCCTTAATAAAACACATCTTATTTACTTTATTTGAATTCCATGACACACCAATTTATCCTGGCAAGACACTCAAAGTGAAAATTTTTCCACTCGAGTAGAGATTAGCCATGATCTAGTATAAAACTTAAAAAAAATAACAATAATGAAAAAAAAATAAGTTAGGAAGCTAGTACATGGTCTGAAATTAGTGGAATTATAATTCGATGAATAAGCGGCTCACAATACTAAGTGAATTTGATTAATTTAATCTAACTAATTTATTGTAATCATATGTTTAAATAGCCAAAACTTTACAGTACCATTTCGGAGGATCTTGGATTTTATTACCTTAATGATCTTTATCTGAAGAGTTTTTAAACATAAAATAATTTAAGTTTTTGTAAATAAAAAAAATCGAAAAGATATTTTGAAAAATTAAGCTAGTCTTCAATTATTAATTTACTCTGCTTTTAATATTGGTTTACTTTAAAACTTCATTTAAAACTCCTTTATTTTTTAAAAAGCTCGCTTAAGGCTTTAAATTACCTCTACTTTTTTATTAGAAAGGTTTACTATAAACTAATTTCGATGCATTTTTTAAATGACAAGGTAGTTTTATTATTGTTTAATTACAGGAACATGGGCGAAGTTTTATCAGCTTTTTTGTTAAGAATCAAAATGTTAAACAAAAATTTTAATTTTAGGTAAATTTTGAATATTCACTCAAAATGTTTGATTAGCTGTAGTTTTGCAATTATTTGTTTTTATAACATTTTTTTTCTATAAGAATTCTATAGGATGTTGATGGAGATTTTAAATAATACGAATTGACAATCTGCATAATTATTATGTCCGGTATGGGGCTTAAGCCATCCTAATCTACGTCCTGTAGACACCCGATTATACACGTATTATTTTCATCATTCTATTAAAATAACTGTTTGTTTGTTTTAACAAACGCATTTCATAAAAAATAATTTATTTTGTTTTTTTTTTTTTTAATAAAGTGAACGTCACGAATCAATTAAGCAAGGCTTGGTCCCTAATTCATTTTGTCTTAAGGGAGATTCCTTTGGCCCTGTCTACAAACCCTGAAATTTTTAAGCCGAGTAGCGAAGAAAAAAAAATCGAATTTCTGGTGCTACGAATCGATACAACCCAACTTTTCTTTCAAAATGTGTTATTCTCATTGAAATCCCTTCTTTCAGTCTCCCTACCCTGAAAATTTCAAGCCAATCGGCGAAAAAAAAATATTTAGCTAGTTTTCGGGTGTCACGAATCGATACAACCCAATTGTTTTTAAAAATGTGTTGTCCTCATTGAAATCCCTTCTTTCTGTCTCCCTACCCTGAAAATTTTAATCCAATCGGAGAAAAAAAAATATTTGGTTCGTTTTCGGGTGTCACGAATCGATACAACCCAATTGTTTTTTTAGAAATGTGTTGTCCTCATTGAAATCCCTTTTTTCTGTCTCCCTACCCTGAAAATTTTAAGCCAATCGGAGAAAAAAAAATATTTGGTTCGTTTTCGGGTGTCACGAATCAATACAACCCAATTGTTTTTAAAAATGTGTTGTCCTCACTGAAATCCCTTCTTTTAGTCTTCCTACCCTGAAAATTTCAAGCCAATCGGAGAAAAAAAAATATTTAGCTCGTTTTCGGGTGTCACGAATCGATACAACCCAATTGTTTTTTTAGAAATGTGTTGTCCTCATTGAAATCCCTTTTTTCTGTCTCCCTACCCTGAAAATTTTAAGCCAATCGGAGAAAAAAAATATTTGGCTCGTTTTCGGGTGCCAGGAGGCGATACAACCCAATTTTTTTTTAGACCAAGACCTCACCTGGTCCAGTCTACATGCCTTGTAAGTTTAAGCCAACCACAGAAAAAAAAGCGTAACCAATTTTCAGGTGTAACATCAGTCCAACCAAACTTCAAAATGATTTCTCTTAATTAAGGCCTACCTGCCCCTGTCTACACAACCAATTTTCAGGTGTAACATCAGTCCAACCAAACTTCAAAATGATTTCTCTTAATTAAGGCCTACCTGCCCCTGTCTACACATCCTGTAAGTTTCAAGCCTTTCAGAGACGCAACAATTTAGTTTCAATTTAGTAACGAAACAAAATCAGTTAAAATTTTTCCTGCATTGAGGAAAAATTCCAGGAACTTGTGAATGTGATTCTCAAGCTAATTTGAATCACAAAATCATGATTCCATTTTCGGGGGTAATGTGTCTTTTGGTCGGAGATGAACAAAAACATTCAAAGGCAAATCAACTAGTGCCAAATCAACTAGAATATCGCAACCATACGCATCGAATGACTCGAGGAGTAAAACTCTCAATAAAGCCTAAAAGGTCAGATGAGACTTAAATCAAATATTTAAGCAAAATTACCATGAAGAGATTCTAAACGCAACAGGGTCTTATAATGCAAAGACTCTAAGGTGGATCGAAGACAAAAACAAAATAACCCCCTGTTCATCTCCCCCTAAACCTAAAATTTGAAATCCCCTTCCCGCCCATTCCCTGTGCTCAGAAATTTCCAACTTGATTCTTCCAACTGTTCCCAACAAGGCATAGTGGATACGTTATTTGATGACTTGGTAATGCGTGTGTCTTTTGATTTACATCCATGCCTCCCCTATTCAAAATATCTGGTCTACTTAGACATTTAGCGTTCGCTGAAAGTTTAAATTGATGCCTCAAGCGGCCCAAGGTCTTGCTAATGCGCTATTTTGATAAGCTATTGGTACATACTATGCCTTACGATTTAGATTGCTATTAGCCGTGAATAAATCCAAAGTCCCTCAGGAGCTTGTAGTTCAAAACTTTTGAATGAATCAGAGACCACATATTTTAAGCCCCCCTCCCATCCCCTGACGCCTAACACATTTCAAAATTCAGTATCCGATTCTTCTCCTCAATATTACCTGAAAGTGTTACTTGATCCCAGAGCCGTTCATTAGATATTGCAGATGCGCCATTTTGATATCCTAGACGTACATATTGTCCAAGGATTTAGTTCAAACTCCTGAAAGAATACTGCCTGAAAGTTTCAACTTAATACCCTTAGCTGTTCCTGCGATACTGGAGAGATAAACAATTTTGACAGCCTGATGTCCTGATAGTGTCTTCTGGTTTACCCCGATACTTTAGTGTGAGTTGAATCATTTATCCAAAACGACTTATAGTGCAGGATTCCCGAGATATTGGAGATGTGATATTCTGATAGCCCGGATGCATAAGGTAATATGTGGTTTTCCAAAAAATCGAAAATCAGGAAACATGTATACCACTACCCTCCTTGGTTCAAAATCTGAGTTATCTTTGGCCACCCGACATCCCCTGAAAGGTTAAATCAGTGCCACCAGCCATTCCTGAGATATTGCAGATACCTGTGTTTTTTTTTGGTTATTATTATTTACATTACCACTTCGCGGTGAAATTCTTGTCCAACATGTACATGCAATGCTAAATCTTTTAGGCCGATTGAAGAGATAAGTATACTTTAGCCCACTCCTCTCATATGTCCCTTCCCCCCCCCATTTCAAAATTACAGGTACATTTGCCCTAGCCTCCTCCCTTGGTACCCATTGAAAGTTTCAAATAAATTCCCCAAGCTGTTCCCAAGATATTGCAGATATATAATTTTGACAACAAAGCAAACCATAGCCTTTTGATTATCCTTGCTGCTTAACCGTGAATAGAACTTAAGTCACAAAGGGTGCAATAGGACAAAAACCCATTCCTGAGGTGTTTAAATAAGCTATTTCGTTAATCTGGATACATATAATAGCTTTTATTTACTACTTTACCACCCTCCCCCCCCAAAAAAAAAATCATGTTTGAGAATATTTGATATCCTTGTGAAACTGGATAGCCTGGAGAGTATCAAACTCATCTGACGACCAAGACTAGCCTTTTCTACTGAACTTTTATGTAAACAATGGGTTATTTTCTTAGCTTTGGGCCATTGACCTAGGACTAGGAGGGCGTGTCGACTGTATGAGACATTCATTACACCTAGTAGACTGTTCTGAATAAAAAATGGTCATATTAAATTTTAATCCGATACCATGGAGGTTATGGTGATGCACGGAGCAAAAGATGGCATGGGAAAGTGGCTGGTTGCCCTTCAATAGCTGTAAAAAAAAAGGCACGATAATTGTCAATTTCCTATGAAATGAACCCTCTCCCAAGTTTTACGGTCTTGCCTTCCACACTAAATGGCCGGAGGACAAAAATAACACAAAGCTGGTGGCACATTTTCTTCTTACTAAGGCACAACTGGTGCGTTGCCTCTGATTCACAATGTGTTCTACTTTGCTTTCTAGAAAATAAAATAAATCTCCAAATGCTTAAAAATTGTTTTGCTATCCTTCCCGTCCCTTCTGTTCAATTATACATCTACGACTGGCCTAGAAAAGAACGTTTTTTCTGCCCCTCTTCTTTTCTGTGAAAGCAGGCATACAAGACCTGGCCAGAAGAGCTCTTCCTGGAGAAATGTTGGGTCAAAATTACGTGGTTTTGTTTGTAGATACCATAAAAAAATTCCTCAGGTGTTTTGGAAAATCAAAGGAATTGTACTGGAAAAAATACCAACTAAGAAAAGGGCAAATTATTGGAAAAAATTTATTGAAATTCAGAAATTTTAGAAAGGGGTGAGGCGTGATTTGGGAATTTGACTAAAAAGAAAAAAAGGATAAAGGATGTGGAATCAGACTTCACATTCCAAACCGCTAAGGCTGATCTCCGTTTCAAGGCCCTTGGGTCCGGAAGTGCAGAGGGCGTCACGGACCCCCTATCGGAGAACTTTTTTGTTTACCTTCCCCAAATTTTTCCAGGTACACATAAGAAGCTGAATCGACCCTGACTGTGCTCACAGAGCCACACTATTGACACCCGTCCCCAACCTAGAGCGAATAATTGACGAAAACAGGACGCGCACCCCCGTCCCAAAAGACGTAGAATAGCAAATCCAGTGTGCCAACCCCTCTGCTAGGAGGGCTGGAATTTGACTAGCCCGAAATCTGTTCTTTAGTTAACAACAAAGTAGAGAATTTAATTTTTAGCTGTAGGGCTACAGAGTAACTTTATACCTATTTTAAATTTACATTATTTTCACTGTGAACAAACTGTTAATGAAAAATAATTGCAAAAGAAGAATGCTAGCCAACTCAAAAGTACACGTTTGGGTGTACCCTAAGGCTATAACAGGCATTAGGGGAGAGCGGCTAGGATACAGATAAACAAAGAGGGAGTGACTAAAAATTCAGTATATAGGAATTTTTTGAATATAATGAAGCATGAATACTGTTATTATGCTGGGTACTTACTTAGAATCCAGTAAGCACGCGAGAAGAACCGCATACAGAATCTCAAAGATCCTAATGAAAAACAGGTTTCTGCTGCCTAGTGTGGTATTGCTCACTCTGTGAAAGATATTTAAACTTTAGTTTGTTGGGGTTAAAGGGGCAAAAAAAGGTACCTAGGTTAGGTTATGTATTTAATATATGCTATGCTTTCCCTTCCCCTCCCCCCCTAATGTGCAAATATATAGCCAAAATTTGTTTTTAATGTATTATATTTTCATCCTATTTAGCATTATCGAAACTTCACTTCTCGCGTGTTTACCGGATTCTAAATAAGTACCTTGTACTGTTTAGTTCAAAAGTTGGGAAAAAATAGAGTGTTATCGCAGAAGTTACTTTAAAAGCCAAAGGATTGGTAAATCCTGGGCTTAACCGGTTAGTCAGAGGTTATTCGGTTAACTAATGAATCATAATTAACCTCTTTTCGTAAAATGGTGATGAAATCTGGGATTTTAAAAACGTGTTATTAACAATTTCATATTTCTGTATATACCCAATGAGAAGCAGTTGGTAACGACCCAACAGCTCGTGATGGTGCAAGGCAAGCAAAATTAAACTTGTTCTAGTCACGTACGACGTTGATTACATGACTACATATGGATATGAATCAATATAACTTTTATCTAAATTGTATATATGGTTGCTACAAATTATCTAGCATGACTTTAATTTTGTTAACAATAAAAATTTTAAACCATATCAAATTGGTGAAACTAGAATTCTGGTTGTATCGAAGTATTAATAACCACGCAGTCGAGAGTGGCCCTTGCAACATAATAACTGAAATTTAAGATATACCTCATAAACAATACCTGAAAAAAACAATCATTTTTCTTTAAGATTCTGGGACGGGAATTTCAGTGAAAATATCAAAAATAATCAATCACAAAAATTCTACATCAATGTTCTTCTTTGACTACTAGTTCCTGAGGATGAGCAGCGCAAGAGATCGCTGACTTTGAAAAATCACGTACACTAGATGCACGCAACAAACCTAGCAAAAGTGTGCCATGCGTGGCAGAGCTCTGTCAAGCGTAGCGGTAACTTTGTCAGCGGGAACTCTTGGTACTTATGTATTACCGAGGGATCCTGGGTAATATTGTGCTAAAGGAAACTAGTCAAACGGGTATCTGTCAATAGGGAAATGGATCGCAAAGCGTGGTTGTCATTGCGTTTACAATATTTAAACTATTGTTTTTTGGGGGATTGGGAGGAACAGGTACCTAGGTTAGGTTACGTATTTAATATATGCTATGCTTTACACCCCTCCCCCCTAATGTGCAAATATATAGCCCAACTTTGTTTCTAAACAATTATATTTTCATCATATTTTATTTTATTTCATTAGCACTAACCAAAATTGACTTCTCGCGTAGGTACCACCTAATACATAAGTATTAGGTTAACTCTCTTCATTCGCAAAAAAATCCATTAGGGTACCGAGGATAGTTAAAATCACTGTATAATCCAGTACGATCATTCCCTATCTCAATCATTACATAAACCCGGACCGAGATGCAAGTGCTCCGGGGAACATTTAACCAACTATAAACATAAGTGACATTCGATTTTTTCACGGGCAGACAAGTCAGATTTCTCTTGAACGCGACACTTGGATTCAACATTGTATACTGACCCGCTAATGACAGATTAAATGGGAGGAGCTGTTTGTACACGCCGAGGATGTAGTGCCAAAAATCACTGACCCGTGGTTTTACTGTTATTAAATTAAAAAAAACACGTTTTTTAAACTGAAAGTAAGGAGCAACATTAAAACTTAAAACGAACAGAAATTATTCCGTATATGAAAGGGGCTGTCCCCTCCTCAACGCTTCGCTCTTTACGCTAAAGTTTTTTACTGTTTTAAAAAATAAAGTTGTGAGACAGAGTCAAACTTTAGCGTAAAGAGCGAGGCGTTGAGGAGGGGACAGCCCCTTTCATATAGGGAATAATTTCTGTTGGTTTTGAGTTTTAATGTTGCTCCTTTCTCTCAGTTCATAAAAAACTTGTTTTTTTAATTTAATTTCTGATCGTTTTTTAGTTAATGCAGCTTTTATTTTGGCTCACCGTCATTGAATAAGTAAACAAAATTTGCATAAAAATTTAACTTTTCTTTTGCTAAATGGATGTCTCTAAATTTGGTTATGACGTAATTTACAAATTAACTTACGTAACTAACTTCTATATTCGTATATTTTTCTTCTGGCAAAAAATACAAAGTTGCAGATTTTTGCAGATATGAGCTTGAAACCTATGTAATAAGGTTTTCTGATACGGTGAATCTGACGGTGTGATTTTCATTAGAATTCTCTCACTTGTAGGGGATGTTTCCCCCCTCTTTAAAAAATCGGGTAAATTTTCTCAGGCTCGTAGCCATTGATGAGTAATACGAAACTTAATAAAATTTATATATTTAGAATCAGCATTATAAACACATTCTTTTGATACATTTATTGACATCAAAATTTCGTTTTTAAAAGTTTCGATTACTATTGAGCCGTATAGCTTGTTTTTTTTTTATTAAGTATACGTTAATTAGTATATGAGGGGGCTCTATCCATATCAAAAACATCCCTAATTACGTCAAAAGTTAAAAAAAATTTTGATTCGCAAACCCCTGAATCACAAAGGCCGTTTAATTAGAATACATAGCTCTTTTGAAAGCACTAAAAAAAACTGTAGCGTAAAGAGCGAGGTATTGACTTGGGGGAGAACCCCCTCATATACGTTATAATATCTGTTTGTTTTAAGTTCTAATGTTGCTTCTTATTTTCAGTTGAAAAAAAACTTTTTTTTTTTAAATTTAATTTCTGATCATTTTTAAAATAATGCTTGGAAATCCAGCACCCCCTTCAAAGAGATGTCCCTTGCCCCAAAAAAACAACCTCCATGGAAATATTATCCTGAGGACCCGTTTCCTCAAGCCCCACCCTCCCGAAAAAAAAATCCTTCTTGAAAATGTCTTTATACGTCCCAATAACCAATAAATAATGCTGACACGTCCGGCACCCCCGTCAGGACACTTTCCCAGCCCCCCGGACAACTTCCGTCATGGACAGATCCTCCAACATATTTCCCGACCCACCCACCCCCCCCGCTACCAGAAAAAACCCTCCTGAAAACTTCTGTATACTTCCCAATAACCAATACTATATGTTAACATTGGTTCATAGCTTTAAGCTCTCTCCCCGGGGACTTCGGGGGATTAAGTCAACCTACAAGACATATTTGTAATATTTTCGACCATGCTGAACAAAATGGCTATCTCAAAATTTTGATCGGGTGACTTTGGGAAAAAATGAGCGTGGGAGGGGGCCTAGTTGTCCTCCATTTTTCTGTCACTTAAAATGGACACTAGAACTTTTAATTTACGTTCCAATGAGCCCTCCCACGATATTCTAGGACCACTGGGTCGATACGATCACCCCTGGGGGAAAAAAACAACAAAATAACAAATAAACACGCATCCGTGATCTTTCTTCTGGCAAAAAATGCAAAATTCCACATTTTTGTAGATAGGAGCTTGAAACCTCTTGAATAGGGTTCTTTGATGCGCGGAATATGCTTGTGTGATTTTCATTAAGGTTCTATATTTTTTAGGGGGTCTTTCCCCCTTTTTTTGAAAATCAGCCAAATTTTCTCAGGCGTGTAACTTTTGATGCGTAGCACTAAACTTAATGAAACTTATATATTTGAAATCAGCATTGAAATCTTATTCTTTTGATGTATCTATTGGTATCAAAAGTTTCTAGAGTTTCGGTTACCATTGAGCCGGGTCGCTCCTTACTTACAGTTCGTTACCACGAACTGTTTGATATTATTTATATATAGTGGTTAAAATAGAGTATGATAACTTTAATTGGTTAAGTGGTAAAATACACAACCGTATATGTCTTCAAATTTAGGAAACATCGATATACGTTCCATCGTTATATAGCTATGCAATGTTTGTGGTAATAGTATGGTGCCATATTGAAAAACAAAATAATGAAGCTGGGCGAAAGAACAGCAAAGTAAGCCAAAAACATATAAGACCAAACAGCTCAAGAAGATGTAGCTTCCCTTTGAAGATGTATTTGACTTTAGGAATTAATATTTTTTCAACAAAATTCTTACGGACAGAAGCCTTTGAAAAACAACTAAAGTCTTGGTTGATTATTTTTCACGGTTCCTTGTGTCAATACTGATGAACAGTTGGTACTAACTTAAAACTTCATGATACAACCCAAGGATTCATCTTCCAAAATCACAATTTTCAAGTATGATTGGACCACAGAAACAGGCAAAACAACTTTTATTTTGATGTAGCGTATTTTGTGCATTCAGAATTATCTTATTTATGCTAGTATCCCTTCAACGAGTGTCATTTTTTCTGCTTTCTCTTTCTCAACATTTTTTAGCCCTCAAGTCTATCATTTTTTTGTTGAGTCATTCTTAGAAAAAAAAAAAAAAAATACAAGTTTTTTGCTTCGTAGTGTGTTTGATTTTGTATATTATATAGAAGTCTGAAATCCCCAGTGAAAATATATATCTGCGAAGGATCAATATTATAAATATAGAATTGAAATGCCGAAAACTCATATTGGTGTAACGCTCATATCGATGTAACACTCATATCGGTGTAACGCCCATATCGGTATAACGCTACCAGAGCCTAGAACAGCTATACAATCTTCCCCTCCACCCCACTTAGTTCAGAGTTGTCCTTACTGCTCCTTCCATTATTTTATCAATGGCCAGTTTTGAAGGAAATCTGGTGAAAATGATTTTGCTCATCTCACCCTTCTCTTTCAGTTCACAAACTTGCAAAATTTGCACTCCTCTTGGTATCACTTCCTTTATTTCTATAGCACAGGTTCACATAAATAAAGCATTTTACGGGGTAAGGCATTTCTGAGCATTTTTTCCATTGTTGATGGGTCAAAAAAAAAAAATGTGATTTCCAGAAACTACTTTTCTATTTAACCGCTGGAGGTGTATTTGGAGAGTCGATTTTTTTCAGTGACAAGCATTTTTATATATCCCTTCCAGCGTTTGTCAAAAGTTGTTCGGTAAAATTTACCTACCCTTTTGTACCTTACCTTTTGAATTTATAAATTATTTTTGGCAATCGGTTGCATCAAGACTGGCTGGTATTGTAGACAGAGCCAAGACAGATAGTCCGTAATGAGAGGCAAATGTTTAAATGGCTGGGCACGGGTAAATGGCAGGAGTGAATGACCATTGGAACATATTGATATACCTTTTTTATGCAAATACCCCCCTTTAAAAGTAAGTCCTTTTATGGCCGTGCCACATTATAGTCACACTTGTCTACAAAATCAAAACTACGCCTAACTTTACATTTTCTCCTAACTTTATTGGTAGAAACTACTTTAGCGCTGTTTCAAAGGATTATCGTTGGTTGCTCGCACAGGTTTCTAAAGCAAATGGGTGTTGGAGTTCTCGAACGGGTAGCATTAGATGGCAGCATATTTGTTGTACTGGAACAGAAAGTGTTGCACAGCTGTTTGCGCACAGAGCAATGTGTCTAGTAATAATACAAAGACAATACTAGAAAAAAAAACACAAACCGAAGCTTTTGTGAGTTACTCTTCGGCCTAGAGGCACTGAAATATATTTTCAATTATACCGCGTATCCCCTACCTTTTGGGAAGTAAGGGACAAGAGCATGAAACCAGAGCTTCATTCGAATTGTGATTATTAGGAGTTTTAGTCATTAAGCCCGCCCTGTTAGACAAAATAACAAAATATTTCAGCTTTACCATGCACACCTTGAGAGTAAACATGTCAGAGATGGCTTACTATTTTTTTCTGGAGTGAGATCAAATACAAATGTTTTTTCATTTTTTTAGAGGAGAAAAAGTAAGAGTGTCCATAGTGTGTTTATGGTGTTTTAAGGATCTTTATACCGTGTGTTTCATATAGCCTATTGTTAATTTTTAACCAAAGAAGAGCTAGTTTTTGGAAAGGTTTTTGCTGCGAAGATTATCCAACCCGGTTTGGCACAAGGCTTAATTCTATTCGAAAATAAAATGAACCTATTCAAGTATGTTTGTTTAAACAAACGCTTGAAAATTATGCAATTTATGAAAATATTACACTTAATGAACATAAATAAATCCGGGGTGGGTGTGCTCTCTCCCGTCTCCATATCGAAAATCATGTGTCAAAAGCAAAGCCTCCCCCCCAAAGAAAACAAAAGTTCCTTAACTGTTTCTCAAAAATGAAAGACACATTTTATTAGTAATGAATCAAGTGAAGCTAATTTGGTCTGCTGGTGCTTTCACACTACGTCGTAAAACATTTCTTATTATCACGCCATATTTTACGGTACGATTATGTAATGTTACGGAGCGTATTCTGTCCGTGACACAAGCAGTGCCGATGCTAAATAGATTCGAGTTTTATTTAGAATTTGCGTAAAGTAAGTTGTTACGTTACGGAAAAACCAATAAACAGCAACAAAAACTAATGCCTGAGTAGTATGCATAGTATGGATTTGATTGAAGCTATAGGAATTACCATGCTATTTGCTTGAAGCTATAGGAAAAACATTTCCAGAGCATGTACTTATGGATTTGCTTGCCTTGTGTTCCTTGGCGTCTTTCCAGAGCATGTACTTATGGATTTGGGTGGATTATGTTCCTTCCTCTGCTATTCTAAGGGTTTATGTTCCTTCCTATGCTATTCTAAGGGTTTATGTTCCCTCCCATGCTATTCTATAGCGCTATGTTCCTTCCAATGTTATTCTATGGGACCTCTACACGTGATTAAACACGTTTTGAAACTACATGCTATTTGCTTATGTCCCCTTGGTACCTTTCCAAACAAAGTGATAAAAAAAGGAAAAAAACACGTTTTGAAGCTACATGCTATTTGCTTACCTTTCCTTGGTACCTTTCCAAGCGAGCGGGGATTCCCCACTGGTTCTTAAACATTGCAAAAAAAAGCGAGCAGTATGAGCGGGGATTCCCCACACAAGTTTGTTTTCGACCAGACTGGTTTTTTGAGGCAACATCCGTTTTTTAGGGTGCCAATCAGAAACAGCAGAGGTTGCTCAATATACGATAACTCGACTGGTGATTGGTTACAAATAAAAGGAGCGATTTTTTATTCGTCCTTGAGATTTTGTATAAAATGCTCATACATTAAGATTAAATTTTCATAATGATTTAACATAGTATGGATAATACATTAAATATTATTGACATTGAAGTTATGGATACATCAATTTACAATGTGAGTACAGCTTATTAAATTTCTTAATTTATTTCCAAATAAAATCATTTTACCACCCCACTAGTAAATTCAAATTCAGTGGCATAGGCCCCCCCCCCAACAATACAAACCCCTTCAATATGATGAGTATAGTCGCTAGAAAACGTAAAGTACGATCTTTTTTCCATTATGTAAATAAAATCCCTCCTCCGCCACTCCTATGTTTACGAGTTTAATTCATTAGATTTAGTTCTTTTCGTTCGAAATGTCCTTTTTTCCCATTATCAAAAATATTTTTTCCTGTCTAAAGCCACATGTGCTTATAACTACAGAAAGGGTCCTTTTTGGAATCAGACTTCAAACGTGTCTTATCTGAATTAAGAAAACAAAAGCTTGGTGATTAAGACGGGCTTTGTGTAATTCTAGCCAGAAACTCAGAATTGATATACAGTCAAGTTTTATAAGAATTTTGGATATCTATGGATATTCATTGAGCTATATCATTAGGGAAGTTGCTAATTAAAGAATAGTAGATTAAACTCAGAATTGATATACAGCCCAATCGTATTCAAAATATTTTCTTGGGAAGAAATCTTAAGTTTTGTATTAATTTGAATTTTAGCTCACCTTTAACGAACTTAGCCCTAGCTAGTTTAAAGTGTACATAAATATCTAAATTTTTAGTCCAATTGCGTGGCTACTAAAGGAACAATGAGCATTTTCTTCTGTTTTTATTTTTTATTTTTTGTGCTTTCGAAAGAAAATAGCTCACCTTTAACGAACTTAGCCGTAGTTAGTTGAAAGTGTGCATAAACATCTTCATTTTTTCTTCTGTAGAAAGGGAAATGATTTTTCCATACTAAATTTTTCTTTTTTTTAAGTAGGAGGAGGATTCATAGAATTACTCTCCCCCTGATAAGAGAGCATGATGGAACGATACCACATCAAAGCAAGCTGCAAGGCCGTCCATCATCAGATATGCTAGTTCCATCACAAGTTCTTTGGACGAGCCAATGACCACTTAACTTTTAATGCCAGGACCCTCTCATGTTATTGTCAGCTCTGCACAAACCTCTATGCAACCTGGCAGAAAATTCAAGAGGGAATGGATGGCTTCTCATAATGCTGTTTTTAGAGGCCAATGTACGTACAATGGAACGATGTTGCTTTGCCTGTTGCTTAACTACTTCTGGCAGTTGAACATTGCCCTCGGTCAAATTTAAACAAAGTTCAGATATTAGATTAATGAAATCATTGTCAATACCATGTTTGAGTATGGCTTTCCTAAGTGGGGGTTTTGAAGTGCTTAGAACGGAAAATAAATATCTATTTTCATGTAGTTCATCAGTGTCATGATAGCAACTAATAGGTCTTTTTACTGTTCACGGGGAGTTTAATAATGAAATTCAGAACAAACCTTAGAAATCATTGCATATCAAGTAGTAAGGTGTATGTGAGTACGAACCATCAAGGATCATAAGCACCAACGATCCTAACCAGCAAACAAATAGAATCAGACACACAAACAGAGAAAGACAGACACTTTAGACATTCAAACCAACAATGACAAATTCTTGGACTTGCAATCACCTACCAAGACATGCAAACTAATAGAATCAGACCCACAAACAGAGACAGACTTTTTAGACATTCATACCAACAAAGACAAATACTTGGACATTTGTTTGTTGTCTTTGTTGAATTGTGTTGAATTCTTTGTTGAATTCTTTTTGTTTGCATGTCTGGGTTGGTGTTTGCAAGTCCAAGAATTTGTCATTGTTGGTTTGAATGTCTAAAGTGTCTGTCTTTCTCTGTTTGTGTGTCTGATTCTATTTGTTTGCATGTCTGGGTTGGTGTTTGCAAGTCCAAGTATATGTCTTTGTTGGTTTGAATGTCTAAAGTGTCTGTTTTTCTCTAATTGTGTGTCTGATTCTATTTGTTTGCATGTCTGGGTTGGTGTTTGCAAGTCCAAGAATTTGTCTTGTTTGGTTTGAATGTCTAAAGTGTCTGTCTTTCTCCGTTTATGTGTCTGATTATATTTATTTTCATGTCCTGGTTGGTGTTTGCAAGTCCTAGTATTTGTCTTCGTTTGGTTTGAATGTTTAAAGTGTCTGTCTTTCTCTGTTTGAGTTTCAGATTCTATTTGTTTGTATGTCTGGGTTGGTGTTTGCAAGTCAAGAATTTGTCTTTTTTGGTTTGAATGTCTAAAGTGCCTGTCTTTCTCTGTTTACATGTCTGATTCTTTTTGTTTGCATGTCTGGGTTGGTGTTTGCAAGTCCAAGTATTTGTCTTTGTTGGTTTGAATGTCTAATGTGTCTGTTTTTCTCTGTTTATGTGTCTGATTCTATTTGTTCGCATGTCTGGGTTGGTGTTTGCAAGTCCGAAAATTTGTCTTTGTTGGTTTGAATGTGTAAAGTGTCTGTCTTTCTCTGTTTGTGTGTCTGATTCTACTTGTTTGAATGTCTGGGTTGGTGTTTTCAAATCCAAGTATTTGTCTATGTTGGTTTGAATGTCTAAACTGTCTGTCTTTCTCTGTTTGTGTGTCTGATTCTACTGGTTTGCGTATCTTGGTTGGTGTTTTCAAGTCCGAGAATTTGTCTTTGTGGGTTTGAATGTATAAAGTGTCTGTCTTTCTCTGTTTGTGTGTCCGACTCTACTTCTTTGCATTTCTGTGTTGGTGTTTTCAAGTCCGAGAATTTGTCTTTGTTGGTTTGAATGTGTAAAGTGTCTGTCTTTCTCTGTTTGTGTGTCTGATTCTACTTGTTTGCATGTCTGGGTTGGTGTTTTCAAATCCAAGTATTTGTCTATGTTGGTTTGAATGTCTAAACTGTCTGTCTTTCTCAGTTTGTGTGTCTGATTCTATTGGTTTGCATATCTTGGTTGGTGTTCGCAAGTCCGAGAATTTGTCTTTGTGGGTTTGAATGTCTAAAGTGTCTGTCTTTCTCTGTTTGTGTGTCTGATTCTATTTGTTTGCATGTCTTGGCTGATGTTTGCAAGTCCAAGTATTTGTCTTTAATGGTTTGAATGTCTAAAGTGTCTGTCTTTCTCTGTTTACATGTCTGATTCTTTTTGTTTGCATGTCTGGGTTGGTGTTTGCAAGTCCAAGTATTTGTCTTTGTTGGTTTGATTGTCTAAAGTGTCTGTATTTCTCTGTTTGTGTGTCTGATTCTATTTGTTTGCATGTCTGGGTTGGTGTTTGCAAGTCAGAGAATTTGTCTTTGTTGGTTTGAATGTCTGAAGTGTCTGTCTTTCTCTGTTTGTGTGTCTGATTCTTCTTGTTTGCATGTCTGGGTTGGTGTTTGCAAGTCCAAGTATTTTGCTATGTTTGTTTGAATATCTAAAGTGTATGTCGTTCTCTGTTTGTGTTTCTGATTCTATTTGTTTACATTTCTGGGTTGGTGTTTGCAAGTCCAAGAATTTGTCTTTGTTGGTTTGAATGTCTAAAGTATCTGTCTTTATCTGTCTGATTCTATTTGTTTGCATGTTTGGGTTGGTGTTTGCAAGTCCAAGAATTTGTCTTTTTTGGTTTGAATGTCTAAAGTGTGTATCTTTCTCTGTTTGTGTGTCTGATTCTATTTGTTTGCATGTCTGGGTTGGTGTTTGCAAGTCCAAGAATTTGTCTTTGTTGGTTTGAATGTCTAAAGTGTCTTTCTTTCTCTGTTTATGTGTCTGATTCTATTTGTATGCATGTCTGGATTGGTGTTTGCATGTCCAAGTATTTGTCTTTGTTGGTATGAATGTCTAATGTATCTGTCTTTCTCTGTTTGTGTGTCTGATTCTATTTGTATGTATGTATGGGTTGGTGTTTGCAAGTCCAAGAATTTGTCTTTGTTGGTTTGAATGTCTAATTTGTCTGTCTTTCTCCGTTTATGTGGCTGATTCTATTTGTTTCCGTGTCTGGACTAGTGTTTGAAAGTCCAAGTATTTATCTTTGTTGGTTTGAATACTTAAAATATATGTCTTTATCTGTTTGTTTGTCTGATTCTATTTTTTTGCATGTCCGGGTTGGTGTTAGCAAGTCAAAGTATTTCTCTTTGTTGGTTTGAAGGTCTAAAGTCTCTGTCTTTTGATGTTTACATGTCTGATTCTATTTTTTTGCATGTCTGGGTTGGTGTTTGCAAGTCCAAGTATTTGTCTTTGTTGGCCTGCCACGCTAAGTGAACCTAAATGAACCTAACTTGAATACAGTTACTTGAAAAAAAGGTTGGTATGGCAAACAAAGACAAATACTTGGACATGCAAACACCAACCCGGACATGAATTTCAAATAGAACCAGACACACAAACAGAGAAAGACAGACACTTTAAAAATTCAAACCAACAAAGACAAATTCTTGGACTTGCAAACACCAACCCAGACATGCAAACAAATAGAATCAGGCACACAAACATAGAAAGACAGACAATTTAGACATTCAAACCAACAAAGACAAATACTTGGACTTGCAAACACCAACTCAGACATGCAAACAAATAGAGTCTGACATGTAAACAGAGAAAGACAGACACTTTAGACATTCAAACCAACAAAGACAAATGTTTGGACTTGCAAACATCAACCCAGACATGCAAACAAGTAGAATCAGCCACATAAACAGAGAAAGACATACACTTTAAACATTGAAACCAACAAAGACAAATACTTGGACTTGCAAACACTAACCCAGACACGAAAACCAATAGAATCAGCCACATAAACGGAGAAAGATAGAAACATTAGACATTCAAACCAAGAAAGACAAATTCTTGGACTTACAAACACCAACCCAGACACACAATCAAATAGAATCAGACACACAAACAGAGAAAGACAGACACTTTAGACATTCAAACCAGCAATGACAAGTTCTTGGACTTGCAATCACCAACCCAGACATGCAAACAAATAGAATCAGACACACAAACAGAGAAAGAAAGACACTTAGACAGAAACATTAGACATTCATACCAACAAAGACAAATACTTGGGCTTACAAACACCAATCCGGACATGCATACAAAAAGAATCAGACGCAAAAACAAAGAAAGAAAGACAATTTTGACATTCAAACCAACAATGAAAAATACTTGGACTTGCAAACACCAACCCAGACATGCAAACAAATAGAATCAGACACACAAACAGAGAAAGACACACACTTTAGGCATTCAAACCAACAAAGACAAATTCTTGGACTTGGAAAATCCAACCCAAACATGCAAACAAATAGAATCAGACACACAAACAGAGAAAGACAGATACTTTAGACATACAAAGCAACAAAGACAAATGCTTTGACTTGTAAACACCAACCCAGACATGCAAACAAATAGAATCAAACAGAGAAACAGAGAAAGACAGACACTTTAGACATTCAAACCAACAAAGACAAATTCTCGGACTTGCAAACATCAACCCAGATATGAAAAGAAATAGAATCAGACACACAAATAGAGAAATACAGACAGTTTAGACATTCAAACCAAAAAAGATAAATACTTGGACTTGCAAACACCAGCGCAGACATGCAAACAAGTAGAATCAGACACACAAACAGAGAAAGACAGACACTTTAGACATTCAAACCAACAAAGACAAATTCTCGGACTTGCAAACACCAACACAGACATGCAAACAAATAGAATCAGACACACAAACAGAGAAAGACAGACACTTTAGACATTCAAACCAATAAAGACAAATGCTCGGACTTGCAAACATCAGCCCAGACATGCAAAAAAGTATAGTCGGACACAAACACTGAGAAAGACAGATACTTTATATATACAATCCAACAAATACAAATTCTAGGACTTATAAACACCAACCAGGATACGCAAACAAGAAGAATCAAGCACACGAATAGAGAAAGACAGACACTTACCACATTCAAACCAACAAAGACAAATACTTCGACTTGCAAGTATTTGTGTTGGAATTGTGTTGTTGTCCAAGTATTTGTCTTTGTTGCTATGAATGTCTAAAGTGTCTGTCTTTCTCTGTTTGTGTGTCTGATTCTATTTCTTTGCATGTCTGGGTTAGTGTTTGCAAGTCCAAGAATTTGTCATTGTTGGTTTGAATGTCTAAAGTGTCTGTCTTTTTCTGTTTGTGTCTGGCTCTATTTGTTTGCATGTCTGGGTTGGTGTTTGCAAGTCCAAGTATCTGTCTTTGTTTGTTTGAATGTCTAAAATGTGTGTCTATCTCTGTTTGTGTGTCTGATTCTATTTGTTTGCATGTCTGGGTCGGTGTTTGCAGGTCCAAGAATTTGTCTTTGTTGGTTTGAATTTCTACAGTGTCCGTCTTTATCAGTATATTTTTCTTATTATATTTGTTCTCAAATCTGAGTTGGTGCTTGCAAGTCCAAGTATTTGTCTTGTTTGGTTTGAATGTATAAAGTTTCTGTCTTTCTCTGTTTATGTGTCTGATTCTTTTTGAATGCATGTCTGGGTTGATGTTTGCATGTCCAAGTATTTGTCTTTGTTGGTATGAATGTCTAAAGTGTCTTTCTCTGTTTGTGTGTCTGATTCTATTTGTTTGCATGTCTGGGTTGGTGTTTACAAGTCCAAGAATTTGTCATTGTTGGTTTGAATGTCTAAAGTGTCTGTCTTTCTCTGTTTGTATGTCTGATTCTATTTGCAAACACCAACCCAGACATGCAAACAAATAGAATCAGACACACAAATAGAGAAAGACAGATACATCAGACATTCATACCAACAAAGACAAATACTTGGACAAACAAACACCAATCCAGACATGTATATAAATAGAATCAGACACACAAACAAAGAAAGAAAGACACTTTAGACATTCAAACCAACAAAGACAAATTCTTGGACTTGCAAACACCAAACCCAGACATGCAAACAAATAGATTCAGACACACAAACAGAGAAAGACATACATTTTAGACATTCAAACCAAAAAAGACAAATTCTTGGACTTGCAAACACCAACCCAAACATGCAAACAAATAGAATCAGACACACACACAGAGAAAGACAGATACTTTAGACATTCAAACCAACAAAGACAAATTCTTGGACTTGCAAACATCAAACCAGATATGCAAACAAATGGAATCAGACACACAAACAGAAAACGACAGACAGTTTATACATTCAAACCAACATAGCCAAATACTTGGACTTGCAAAAACCAACACAGACATGCAAAAAAGTCGAATCAGACAAAAAAACAGATAAAGACAGACACTTCAGACATTCAAACCAACAAAGACAAATTCTTGGACTTGCAAACACCAACCCCTACATAAAAACAAGTAGAATCACCTACACAAAAAGAGAAATATAGACAGTTCAGAACCTAAAACCAACAAAGACAAATTCTTGGACTTACAAACACCAACCCAGACATTCAAACAAATAGAATCTGACAGTAGAAACGAGAAAGATAGATAGTTCGGACATTCATACCATCAAAGACAAATGCTCGGACTTACAAACATCAGCCCAGACATGCAAACAAATAGAATCAGACACAGAAACAGAGAAAGACAGACACTTTAGACATTCAAACCCACAAAGACAAATTCTCGGACTTGAAAACACCAACCCAGACATGCAAACAAATAGAATCAGACACACAAACAGAGAAAGACAGACAGTTTAGACATTCAAACCAACATAGACAAATACTTGGATTTGAAAACACCGACCCAGACATACAAGCAAGTAGAATCAGACACACAAACAGAGAAAGAAAGACACTTTACACATTCAAACCAACAAAGACAAATTTTCGGACTTGCAAACACCAACCCAGACATACGAACAAATAGAATCAGACACACAAACAGAGAAACACAGACACTTTAGACATTCAAACCAACAAAGACAAATACTTGGACTTGCAAACACCAACCCAGACATGCAAACAAAAAGAATCAGACATGTAAACAGAGAAAGACAGACACTTTAGACATTCAAACAAACAAAGACAAATTCTTGGACTTGCAAACACCAACCCAGACATAAACACACATAAAAACAGACACACAAACAGATAAATACAGGCAGTTTAAACTTGCAAACCAACGAATCCAAATACTTGGACTAGCTAACACCAGCCAGGACTTGAAAACAAATATAATCATACACATAAACGGAGAAAGACAGACACTTTAGACATTCAAACCAAACAAGACAAATTCTTGGACTTGCAAACACCAACCCAGACATGCAAACAAATAGAATCAGACACACAATTAGAGAAAAACAGACACTTTAGACATTCGAACCAACAAAGACAAATACTTGGACTTGCAAACAACAACACAGACATGCAAACATATAGAATCAGACAAACAACCAGAGAATTACATACTATCTAGACACCCACGAAAACAAAGACTAATACATGCAATTTCAATCACCAATTCCTACAGGCATAAGTACTGAAAAAGCCACACCAACCGAGAAACACAGACACAAAAAGTGTTAAATCCCAAAATCACAAAATCAAGGCGACTCGGGCATACGAAAATGCAAGTCATCAAATCGATTCATACACATAAACGAAGAAAGGAAGACACTATAGACATTCAAACCAGCACAGACAAATTCTTGGACCTGCAAGCACCGACCCAGACTTACACATACATAGGATCAGACACACAAACAGAGATAGACACACATTTTTGACAGTCAAAAAAACAAAGACAGATACTTGGACTTTCAAACACCAACCCAGACATGCAAACAAATAGAACCAGACACAAACAGAAAAAGACAGACACTTTAGACATTCAAACCAACAATGACAAATTCTTGGACTTGCAAACACCAACCCAGACATGCAAACAAATAGAATCAGACACACAAACAGAGAAAGACAGACACTTTAGACATTCAAAGCAATAAAGACAAATACTTGGACATGCAAACACCAACCCAGACATGCAAAGAAATAGAATCAGACACACAAACAGAGAAAGACAGCCACTTTAGACATTCAAACCAACAAAGACAAATACTTGGACTTGCAAACACCAACCGAGACATACAAACAAATAGAATCAGACATCTAAACAAAGAAAGACAGACACTATAGACATTCAAACCAACAAAGACAAATTCTTGGACTTGCAAACATCACCCCAGACATGCAAACAAATAGAATCAGACACACAAACAGAGAAATACTGACACTTAACACATTCAAACCAAAAATGACAAATACTTGGACTTGCAAACACCAACCAAGACATGTAAACAAATTGAATAACACACACAAACAGAGAAAAACAGACACTTTAGACATTCAAAAAAAAACAAAGACAAATTCTTGGACTTACAAACACCAACCCAGACATGCAAACAAATAGAATCAGATACACAAACAGAGAAATACAGACAATTTAGACATTCAAACCATCCAAGACAGATACTTTGACTTGCAAACACCAACCCAGACATACAAACAAACAGAATCAGACACACAAACAGAGAAAGACAGACATTTTAGACATTCAAACAAACAAAGACAAATACTTGGACTTGCAAACACCAACCCAGACATGCAAACAAATAGAATCAGACACACAAACAGAGAAAGACAGACATTTTAGACATTCATACCAACAAAGACAAATACTTGGACATGCAAACACCAACCCAGACATGCATACAAATAGAATCAGACACACGAACAGAGAAAAACAGACACTTTAAACATTCAAACCAAGAAAGACAAATACTTGGACTTGCAAACACCAACCCAGACATGTAAACAAATAGAATCAGACACATAAACGGAGAAAGACGGACACCTTAGACATTCAAACCAACAAAGACAAATTCTTGGACCTGCAAACACCAACCCAGACATGCAAACAAATAGGATCAGACACACAAACAGAGAAAGACACACACTTTAGACATTCAAACCAACAAAGACAGATACTTGGACTTGCAAACACCAACCCAGACATGCAAACAAATAGAATCAGACACACAAACAGAGAAAGACAGACATTTTAGATATTCAAACCAACAAAGACAAATACTTGGACTTGCAAACGTCAACCCAGACATGCAAACAAATAGAATCAGACACACAAACAGAGAAAGACAGACAATATAGACATTCAAACTAACAAAGACAAATTCTTTAACAAAGCCAAAAAATGGGAGGGGAGGGGGGCGCCCGTTGATTTTTGGGAGTGGGGACCTGTGGGGGGTTGATGTCTCAGCTGGTTAGGATCGTTGGTGCTTATGATCCTTGATTGTTCGTAATCACATACACCTTACTACTTGATTTGCAATGATTTCTAAGGTTTGTTCTGAATTTCATTATTAAACTCCCCGTGAACAGTAAAAAGACCTATTAGTTGCTATCATGACCTTGAAGAAACTACATGAAAATAGACGTTTATTTTCAGTTCTAAGCACTTCAAAACCCCCACTTAGGAAAGCCATACTCAAACATGGTATTAACAATGATTTCATTAATCTAATATCTGAACTTTGTTTAAATTTGATCGAGGGCAATGTTCAATTGCCAGAAGTAGTTAAGCAACAGGCAAAGCAACATCGTTCCATTGTACGTACATTGGCCTCTAAAAACAGCATTATGAGAAGCTGTCCATTCTCTCTTGAATTTTCTGCCAGGTTGCATAGAGGTTTGTGCAGAGCTGACAGTGGCATGAGAGGATCCTGGCATTAAAAGTTGCGTGGTCATTAGCGGGTCCAAAGAACTTGTAATGGAACTAGCATATCTGATGATGGAAGGCCTTGCAGCTTGCATCGATATGGTATCGTTCCATCTTGCTCTCTTTTCAGGTGGAGAGTAATTATATGAATCCTCCTCCTACTTAAAAAAGAAGAAAAATTTATTAAGGAAAAAACAATTCCCCTTTTACAGAAAAAAAAATGAAGATATTTATGCACACTTTCAACTAACTACGGCTAAGTTCGTTAAAGGTGAGCTATTTTCTTGCGAAAGCACAAAAAATAAAAAATAAAACAGAAAAAAATGCTCATTGTTCCTTTAGTAGCCACGCAATTAGACTAAAAATTTAGATATTTATGCACACTTTCAACTAACTACGGCTAAGTTCGTTAAAGGTGAGCTAAAATCCAAATTAATACAAAACTAAAAATTTCTTCCCAAGAAAATATTTTAAATACGATTTGGCTGTATATCAATTCTGAGTTTAATCTACTATTCCTTAATTAGCAACTTTCATAATGATATAACTCAATGAATTTCCATATATATATCCAAAATTATTATAAAACTTAAATTTCTTTCCATGAAAAGATTTTGAATACGATTTGACTGTATATCAATTTTGAGTTTCTGGCTAGAATTACACAAAGCCCGTCTTAATCACCAAGCTTTTGTTTTCATAATTCAGATAAGACACGTTTGAAGTCTGGTTCCAAAAAGGACCCTTTCTGTAATTATAAACACATGTGGTTTTAGACCGGAAGAAAGACTTTTGATAATGGGAAAAAAGGACATTTCGAACGAAAAGAACTAAAACTAATGAATTAATCTCGTAAACATAGGAGTGGCGGAGGAGGGATTTTATTTACATAATGGAAAAAAGATCGTACTTTACGTTTTCTAGCGACTATACTCATCATATTGTAGGGGTTTGTATTGTGGGGGGGGGGGGCTATTGCCCTGAATTTGAAATTACGAGTGGGGTGGTAAAATGATTTTATTTGGAAATAAATTAAGAAATTTACTAAACTGTACTCACATTGTAAATTGATGTATCCATAAATTCAATGTCAATAATATTTAATGTATTATCCATAGTATGTTAAATTATAATGAAAATTTAATCGTAATGTATGAGCATTTTATACAAAATCTCAAGGACGAATAAAAAATCACTCCTTTTATTTGTAACCAATCACCAGTCGAGTTATCGCATATTGAGCAACCTCTGCTGTCTCTGATTGGCACCCTAAAAAACGGATGTTGGCTCAAAAAACCAGTCTGGTTGAAAAACTTGGAGTTGAAACAAACTTGTGTGGGGAATCCCCGCTCATACTGCTCGCTTTTTTTGCAATGTTTAGGAACCAGTGGGGAATCCCTGCTCGCTTGGAAAGGTACCAAGGAAAGGTAAGTAAATAGCGTGTAGCTTCAAAACGTGTTTTTTTCCTTTTTTTATCACTTTGTTTGGAAAGGTACCAAGGGGACATAAGCAAATAGCATGTAGTTTCAAAACGTGTTTAATCACGTGTAGAGGTCCCATAGAATAAACCCTTAGAATAGCATAGGAAGGAACATAGCGCTATAGAATAGCATGGGAGGGAACATAAACCCTTAGAATAGCATAGGAAAGAACATAAACCCTTAGAATAACAGAGGAAGGAACATAATCCATCCAAATCCATTAGTACATGCTCTGGAAAGACGCCAAGGAACCTAAGGCAAGCAAATCCATAAGTACATGCTTTGGAAATGTTTTTCCTATAGCTTCGAGCAAATAGCATGGCAATTCCTATAGCTTCAAGCAAATCCATACTATGCATACTACTTGCCTGAACGAGCAATTAATAAATTTCTAAAATAAGAAAATTAACTTTCCCTTGAAACCCTTTCACACCGCGTTTTCATCACAAACCATCCTGCTCCATTAACCATAAAGTCATCATTAGAGCTTGAATCACCTTCTCCATTCTTCTTTTCAATTTGAATGATTTACTTATGATGATTGTAATGATTTTAGACGATGATCATAGTGGTTGTAGGCATTTAAATATTAGTCTAGTGTAAAAGGACTATTGAAAGTGTGAACGAACATACTTAAGGCCTACCGATGGCTTAATAATTATTTTGCGAGTGTCAGCGTTGGCTGACCATTTCAAAGACAAAGGACCTATTAGCGAATTGTCCTAGCACCACAGGGATCTCCCAAAGCAACTTTAGTAAAAATTGATAGGGGATATTCTTTTATGAATTGTAAAACAAAGAGTTTTTTATTCAATGTACCTAGAGCATAAACAAAGCGTCGCCTGTATAGGCAAGGTTTTCAATTTAAGCGGATAATATCACAAGGAACTCCCAAAAACTATCAAATTCAGTGGTGGATCCGGAGGGAAGAAGCGCGGGAGGACGCCCCCTAGCGTGGTCCAAAGTAGTGTAATTTACTTAATTAACTCAAGTTTGTGGTAATTAAACTTGCTCCTAACGCAAGTTTATCGGATTAACCTATTTTTGCGCCCCCGCCCCCCTAAAAAAAATTTTGGATCAACATATTTTGTGCCCCCCCCCCCTAAAAAATCCTGGATCCGCCCCTGATTAAATTACTGATATTATATTTCCATTGAGCTGAATTTTAAAGATTTCAAAGCAGGGATGCTAGAATATTTTTAAGGACTGTCCTTTCCTGAACTTAAACAGAAAATTCTGTTCTGTTTAATCGAAAAATAAAATTCTCATTTTCCAATAATGAAAGGTTTATTAACTCTAAATATCTCTATCATCAACCCAAACGGGAGAAGTTAAATGGTTTTTCTAGGGCTTCCGAAAAGTACGTGCCGGCTTTTGGTTTTCTGTCGTTTATCCAGATCTCTTATCCAATCTCTAGAAGTTAAGACAAGACCGCGCAATCAATTCTAAACAGTTTGCCCACACAAAAATGTTTATAATGGAGGAGAGAGTGCGATTTTCTAAGCTACCGCAACCTCTTAATGTAACGTAACTTAGCCACTTAATATAGAAAATTATGTAAGCAGTATAAAAGCCGCTAAACTACTTAAAACAAGCCTTAGATACAACTGAAAAAAAAACCATTTCGCAACAGGATAAAAACGAAGTTTCATAACTAAAAAACAGTAAAGGATAGCCAAATAAATTAGCATTAATTACTTTAAAATAGTATTAGCATTTAATTAAACTTTAAACATTAGGAAATTCCTGTCAGCGACCTTCTTTGTAAATTTACAAACGTACAGTTATGGATGGAGTATAAATTGAGTATAAACCAAAACAAGTATAAATCAAGCATTCCCATTGTGGAAAATTTACGACTCCACCCCTGTCAAGGATGATTGAATAACTTACTGTTAATCCAAAATTATCCGGAAATCTATTTCTCTTATTTTATATTCTGGACCAATAGGCCCATTTTTGGCTAACTCAGACAGTACTCCTCTGGTCAAATCTTTCTTTTTAATTTTTTTTTTATTTCTTTATTTTAGTTTTATTTTCTGCTTAACGGATTGCTTCCTCAGTTCTCAGGCGCAAAAAGAAAAACAGTATTGACCCCACTCCCTATAACCGTGCCTTAGTCCACGACTCGACAAGTAATATGATAGCACAAATTATAAAGCGATTTATATCTCAATGATATCAAAATTTTATAACTGACAACCATTTTCCAGAATCCTCATTTTTATTGGCGATTTTATTATTAGAATTGCAAGAAAAAAAACTCATTTTTTCGATTGAACTATTTCAAGGAAGTTTTCCAAGATAAAGAGAAGACTGTCGTAAAAAAAAATCCAGCATCTTTTAAAAAATCAGATAGGTTAATCAAAACATGACAAGAATTTTGCCTTCCCTTTGGTTAAAAAAAGCTATCAAGGGAAACATAAAAATTAAAACCTATCAAAAATCTAGATTACTATAAAGTTAAATCTAGAAAATATGTTATCAATGAAAAACCATTTTCTCTAACTTTTGAAAAAGAAGAATGTTTAAATTAGTTATTATCTATAGATTTGGGTTAAGCTGTAAAGGATGTATCAGCACGTCTATATAGGTCAGGAGGATCAAAGTAAATCTTAGTATAGCCTACATTCCCCAATTCATTTTCCCTTTGAGAACAGCTTATATAACGGTTTATGACAAATATTTTAGAAGTGTAAACACGTCAGATACGACCTTTAGGTGTGGCCGCGACGATAACGCCAGATCGACGTCGACGTCAGATATGAACGTTAATCATGACCGCGACAATAACGCCAGATCGACGTCAACGTTAGATGCGACCTTTAGGCATGACCTTGTCGATAACGTCATATCGACGTCGACGTTATATAGAGCCTTTGGGCATGACCGCAACATTAAATAACAACATAATGAGACATCTCGTCTATTTTTTGCTGCGCCTTCCAATTTCTCCTCTACTGATCATGTGTGACTTAGAAATCCAAATTACACTACGGTAAAATCAACTTAAAACCGGACCAGTAAAATGTCACAATACTTAACAATAATTGGCTTTTTATATTAGAAACATGCTTTGACCAATGAGTTTTAACCCATTCCCATCGCCACATTTTGACAATTCTCATTGAAAAAGTCCCCATAGCATAGGCTACAAAACTATTTGGCGCAAGAGCCACCAGATCCATGACACGTAGTTTATAAGAGTTTTCTGTTTCAGCTAGGCACCTACACAGGGGGGAAGGGGCTTAGCATCCGTATAAGCCCCACTAAACTTGATGTTCTTTTGACCCCTCCCCCAATGGGCTCCAGATTCAAGCCACTTTTCACTTTGTCTGCCGTTTTTCTATTCCATGAGGACAGAAATTGGCAATGCAGACTCCCCCTAAAAGTCATCGGGTCTTCGTTGAATATGGTCAACATTTCTCAGACAATTTTAATTTTGTCAGGGGCACGAAGGTGATTCACAAATCTTCTGATAATATAACTGCATATTTGGAGTTTGATCTAATCAACCTAATCCAAATAAATGGCACTAGCGACTAGTGTTGAAAATATTCAGATCATATGCATAAGTGGCTTTCGATGGGCATAGTTCGTGGCCGTATAGAAAAATGTATAGGACCAAAAATGTATAGGACGGTCAAATACGGAGCTTAATTCGTAAATAAAATCAGCAAAAAACATTTTTGCTATAAAAAGAAACACCGGTCATGTCGACAAAATACAAAATTGGCCGTACTTAGCTAGGAAATTCTACTGTAAAAAGTGGCTTTAGTGTCCAGTTTAATGGTCAAAATCACAACAAAGGGGGTATCTTCTTGGAAAATTTCTCTCTGAACAAAGCTTTTATGAACGTGTGTGTAAATGTATACATACAAATCTTTTTTCTGAAAATTACCTTATTGCATTTTCTAGTGTGAAAAAATGATTTAGACAGGTGAAGACTTAGGAAAATTCGCTTTCTCCTCCCAGCTCCCTTAATATATGTTTTATATAATCGTCTGCTAACTGAAATTAGAGACCCAACAACCAAAAAAAGCCAACCTAAAAGTGGACAATTGGACACGGTAAGTGAATATAAACCAGGGTTGCAAAACCCCGTGAGAAAAAAATCACTATATTTTAGTGATTTGTTGGTTGATTTATTAATTTTCTTCAATAATCTAGGGATTTATGTGCTGATTTAGTGATTTTTTGTTTATACAATAAAAAAAATCACTAGAAAAAGTGACAAATAACTAGAGGTGGCAACCCTGTATAAACCACGTTATTACTATTCTTAAAACATTTCTACCTGGGTTAATCTTGCTTTGTATTCAATTTCCTTGCGTAATGGTATTCAATTACGCAGCGATTGCTTAATTAATTAGCAGCCTTGCATGTGAACAAAAAAGTTCAATTGAACTTTGAGAGTGATCTTAGTAAAATATTAAACTAAAAATATTATTATTTCGGACAGAATTTATAGTAAAGTAAGTCTGTTTTTCCTTTGTACAGTTCAGGGGCACAAGTTGACTAGACAAAAAAATAGAAATAATGTCAATACAACTAAATCTAGAAAAACTAAAAAAAAGGAGCTTTCTTGAGCGAATCAGGGCATAGGGGAGTTGGATTTCTGCGGGGGGGGGGGATACGCCGGACACCATTTTAATGTCTAAAAATTCGCCGAGCAAAACTCTTCCCTGGTACTTAGTTCTTATACTGACAAAAAGAGTAAATATTCAATAGGTACTTGCAGTGCGTCTGAAACGGTACAATTTATTAGATTTTGAGGCTTGAGTTTGGGTAATCAGGTGGAAAACCTCAACTTCAGTCTCAACCCTATTGTGTCATTGTGTTCATGACACTTTGTGCTCCATAAGCGGGCTTGTTGAACCGCAATTTCTTTCTTCTACAAGTGAAACCTGTGTTTGAATATGCAATACAGGATTATCAAGCACAAAGAGGTTTAATTATGAATAGAGTGGTAATATACTCTTTAGCCTGGAATCGTATTTTCATAGACGCATCATCATATAGACAACTAATTATATGTCAAATCTTGTAAAATTGGGGAATCGAATTGAAATAAAAAAATCGGTTAACGATAAAAAGTTTTTGCCATGATCTATTGACTGATTTTCGCTGTTTCCTCGATTGATCGCAGATAATGTCATTTTGCTGTATCTGTTTTACTTGACGGTAGTTTAGGGGCAGAATTGATGTTTATGCAATGAAAGCTTTTTTGGTACTTGTCAAGAATCCGGTAGTCACGCGAGAAGTGAAGTTTCTTTAATGCTAATGAAATAAAACAAAATAGGATAAAATATAATAGTTCGGAAACAAATTTGGGCTATATTTTTGCACATTAGAGAGGGAGAGGGGAGGAGGGTAAAGCATAACATATATTAAATACGTAACCCAAGCTAGGTACCTTTTTTGCCCCTTCAATCCCCAAAAACTAAAGTTTATATCTTAGTCACGGAGTGAGCAACACATCACAAGCAGAGAAAACCTGCTTTCAATTCAGCATCTCAGTCTTTCTCGATGCAGTCTTTCTCGCGTGACTACCGGATTCTTAACAAGAATCTTTTTTTTAGAAAAAGGAGTATTTGGGCACAAAAGAAAAATACTAACACAAGGGCAATTAGAATGGGATAAAAAGTATTTAGCACAATGCAACAAGAATGAAACAGCTTATTAATACACGCACTGTGCATTAATAAGCTGTTTCACGTAACACGCTTGCTTTAAACTATAAAATTTTCAGTTCCGATGTTTTAAAGGGCAATTGATAAATAAACACTTATAATTACTAGTTAACTAAATTTGTTGCCCTCATTAATGCTTTCAGTTAAGCAGTATAAAACTTTAGCATAAAGAGTGGGGATAGTGGAGGGGGCAGTCCCTATCATATACAGAATAATTTCAATTCGATGTAAGGTTTAATACCACTCTTTACTGTCAACTGGAGAAGCCGTTTTTTCATGTAATAACACATAAGAAATAGGTGAATTATGTGAAACATATAGGGAATCGTGGTGAAATCATAGAAATATTGAGACAATGGGAAGAAGTGGCCCGAAGACAGATATCTGCTTGTGCGCCTGCTTGACATATATAATATTCACATAATACTTCTTCTGTGAGTTTAAATGATATAACCTTCCCGTTCTTAGTGTATTTTATCATGGTTGTACCTTGTAAGCTTTAGATTTGTAAATTGTGCATGGTGCTAATTTTTAGAATGTTTTTTTATTTTTATTATTGGAGTTCTGCTGGAAAGCAATACTGATGATTTATCACTGTTTATTGGTAGAAACATATTTTTGGTTTAAGTTCATTCACAATCTTGAGATAACACAATCAAATTTTTCTTTGACTGTCCGTACTTCAAAAGCATAAAACAATCGCAAAAGAATTGTGAAAAAGAAACAAATCAGCAGTGGCATAGTTTCGTCAAAATCCTGGGGGGGGCGAAGTTGAAGCGAATTTTCCAGAGTAAAAAAGTTAAAAATGAGCAATATATTTCACTTTCCCAAGTAAAAATTAAGAATGGGCAATATAGTACCATAAAGGCAAAAGTATACTAAGGAAGGTACTTATCTCTATTAACCCACTACACTCAAGAAGTGAAGTTAATCCTAATGAAATATACCTAATTATGAAGAAAATAAATACTTTATTACCGTAACAAAATTATGGAAACTATAGCAGAAAACTATGGAAATAAGTCCCCCAAGAACACATTATATTAAATGGTTTCTGACCTAACCTAACCAAAATACAAACTAAAATAATTAATTAAAATATACCTACAATGTAGTGTGTATACATTCTCTCCCGCTAATTCCTAAAAAGACCACCTCCTATTCCTAAAAAGACCACCTCGTATTCCTAACCAACTGTTGTTTTCATTCTAAGCGCTAGATCACTCATTTCTGTGACAAGAAATATTTTCAGCATTCAATGCGTAGTCATAAATAGAACTACAATTACTGTCAGTTAAAGCAAATACGGCTAAATCACGTGGTTTAGATTGTTTCTGAGCTTTTTTTTTTATCATTTCACCCGAGGTTATGTCTCACATAATTCAACTGTTTTTTCTGTGTTATCTTATCTTGGCCTCTACCCCAAAATAAATTCTATCTGTGTTATCTTATCTTGGCCTCTACCCCAAAATAAATTCTTGCGGAGCAGTTTGTTGTAGCGCGTAAAATAAATTGTAAGGCAATACTGTAATAAAATTCTTAAATAAAATGAAGAAAAGATAGAAATTCCCTAAAATGCAGAGAATTTCATTAAATGAAATCTCGAAATTTCTGTATGATTTCACCCAGAGCCGTTCCTAGGGTTGTTGTTGCCCGGGGAAAATTAATTTGAGTTTCTCTAAACTCAAATAAAAGCAAAAAAAACGAAAAAAAACAAAATGGGCAGCCCACGGCCCTCGGGAAAACTGCCCCGGGTACCTCCTCCTCTTTGAACGGCTCAGATTTCACCCAAGAATTCCCTGTATGTTTAGCATAATTCATCGGTTTATTCTATGATATAAACCTAGATTTTAAAATTTTAAAATTTTAAAATGCTTAAAAAAGAAACCAAAGAAAGAAGTATAACAGCTGATAATGAAGGATAGATGGCAATATAAAAAAAATCGTTTAGCCTAAAGCTACCCATCAGAAGCTACTACCCTGAGAAAATGTGAATAATTTCACCCCTAAAAAGGAGGTAAACACTCCTAAAAAGGGTGAAATTTACCGGGGTATTAAAACCTCAGTGTATTAAAACTTGGCATCTCTCCTGAGATGAAGCCTGTCGCAGTGATAAATAATGCCATTTATTTTGCACATTCTTACCACAAAACTGGCAGTAACATCACTTTTCTTTTAAATAAAATTCGATGAAAATCATGTTTCTTACTCTAAATCAATCGTTCCCAACCGATTTTGGGCCAAACCCCATCAAGGCATTTCTAAAATCCTGATGCCATTCTCGTTATATTTAGATTTTGTTACTCAAAACTTTACGCGTATTCACTTGAAGAAAGCTTAAATTTCCGTTAACTTGGCAGCTTTTTTCGAGTCGTTCTCTATGCACATTTTATACCAATTTTTTTAGTATAACATACTGATTGTTCAAAATTTGGTATGTATGCAACACCTTTTATACAAGGCATGACGTCATTGTAATACTATTATGTATCTTTTTTGCTACTTAAATGCATATGAATTTGACCTCACTCACATGATAAATGTTTTTTTTTTTTTTCAAAATTAAGACTCTAGAGTCTAGACTAGAGTATGGTCAGCCGAAGGGTAAACGTCTACGTCCTGGACATGACAAACCAAAATTTCGCCATCTTCCACTGGTGGGGCCTGTGCCCCACGTCGGACATCACGACTCTAAAGAGTTCAATTATCCCTTATTGATAGCTTATTGTTTTTGATTGGTATATCTAGGTGTTTATTGACTTAAAAAGAAAAACAGAAAAAACTAAGTTATTATAAAGATGTTGTTTTTAAATATATTATATATTCGCCCCAAGAGCTGACACGGGCAAGGGTGGATCCAGGAGGTGATTTTAGGCCCCCCTTCCCAGAAGGTCAGAAATTGCACAAATTGCAGGACCTGAGGGGCAAAAAATGCCCAGAGCCAAGTTTTTATTGGTGGCCCCTGCCAATGGGGGCTGGGGTTGAGGTAGAATAAAGAGGCTTCATCTCCCCCAGACTAAATTTACAATATTTAGAGCTATGTAAAGCTTTAGCCTGCTTTCCAGACCTCCCAACCAGGGACATTCGCAAGGAGAGGGGCTTCAGAGCCAGCCCCCCCCCCACAAAAATGTTAAAATGTTCCAAATTTCCGAGCACTGTAATTAAACTATAAAAAAATTACAATTGACCCCACCCCAGGAAAAAAATGCCTTCGTATGTGCCTGCCCCCGCCCCCTTATTGGAAGCCCATCAATTCCCTCATAAAAATTAATTGGGTACTTGTTTCACATCATTAAAACTTTTTTTTCGTCCTTTCTATGCCAGAATCGTCATATAGATAAGAAAACTGCTATTCAAAGCAGGATAACCGATTCACAAAATGCAGGGAAAGGGTCAAACTGAATTTTTCAGCATATAGCGATGAGGGGGCAGGTTTATTGATGGTTATAATTTTACGATGAAAATACTAACAAAAAGACATTTTCCAAAAGGTCATTTCGAAATCTAGGGAGAAGGAAAAAACTTGGTATACCCCCTCCCCTAATTGGCACCCTCGATTTCAAGCTTTTATTTTTCTACTGTCAAAAAAATATGCGGTAGATGTTTTTTTGTGATTGATCAATCATAAAAATTGATCAATAATGATTATACTTGAAAATTGAAAATAGCTCCAAATTGTGCACGGGAAAATTACACTGAGGTGAAGACACTGATTGCTGTTTGACGAAGACGGGCATGCCCATCTTTAATTCATTCAGCATTTCTAAAATTATATAATTTGACTTTAGAAAACAGCTTTTAGTGAATCTTAATTTATAAAGATTCTCTCAAAAAAGCAGTACTAAAGTTAACTGGGAGTAAAGGAGTAAAAAGCAGTACTAAAATTAAAATTATACTAAAATGTAAACAAAAATGTGTAATTGTTTATGCAATTATTTTAGACACTTAAATTGTTTTTTTTTTGTATTGCCTGAAATATTTCTCTAGGTAGATGGAAAAAAAACTTACTGTTAATATCATATTAAAAGCCCTTTTTTGAATTTGAAGGTTTAAAATCTGGACAAATGAAAGGTTACTGACAGCGTCTCTTTGACAAACCAATGGACTGGGAAAAGAGCATATAATAAAACATTCCTTTATTAAGTAGAAATGTAAATAGTTTTCAAGAGTAATGTAATTTGAAAGATCTCAGCATTAAGCATTGGCGCTGTTTCTGTTTTCTGTTCTGCTTCCAGAGTACCTGTTTCTTCTCTGTTTATATAAATGAAAGAAAATTTTCGAATAGCATCGTTCAGATCTTCCTCTACTACTACTACTACTACTAACAACTCACCGCAGCACCAAGCCGCCTGAGGCCAACACAGCTACGCACGCTCCTCCTCCACCCCAATCTATTCAAAGCCTCCCTTTTTACACCCACCCACGAAGTTCCCATTTCCTTTAAATGTTTTTTTATGACGTCCTCCCAACCCAGACGGGGACGACCTGCATTCCGTTTAGCCCTAGACGGTTGGGCAAAAAGAACAATCTTCGGCAATCTGTCATTCTTCATCCGTACAACGTGCCCTAGATACCTCAACCTTTCTTTCATTATAGCCCTAGAGAGCAGTATTGAACCACATTTTTCGTATAGCCTATTGTTTGAAATACGGTCAGTCAGCCGGGTAACCAGAAAAATCCTTAAGCAATTTCTCTGGAAAACATCTAGCAAATCTTTCTCCGTTTTTCGGAGCGCCTATGCTTCAGAGCCATATTTGACCACTGCCATTACAGTAACTTCTAAAATTCCGGTATTCGTTTGCAAATTTATCTTCTTAATCTTCCAAAAATTTTTTTAACAGTTAAAAAACACCCTGAGCCTTGGCTATTCTACTTTTAACATCTTCACTACTCTCACCATCTTTACTAATAGTACTACCAAGGTAAGTCAAGCTGCCCACCTGATCAATCTTTTCATTACCCAACGTCACCTTTTCATCTTCACTTATTCCTAGCCTTAGTGACTTAGTCTTCGTAACGTTAATTTTCAAACCAATTCTAGTACCCTGAACTCGCAAAACCTCTAAAAATTCATTCATTTCGCTCACAATTTCATCTAGGATGCTTAAATCATCAGCATAATCCAAGTTCGGGAGACTTTTTCCTCCCCATTTGATTCCGTGGTCTCCCATTGGCTTCCTGTGCTACTTAAAACAAAGTTCATCAAAATAATCCATATAAAGGGGGATAGAACACAACCCTGCTTAACTCCTGATTTAATACAAAACCAGCGGCTAACCTCATTTCCTACTTTAACCACAGCAGTGTTATTTTCATACATAGCACAATCATTTTAATCTACTTGTCTGGTATAATATACAAGGATAAAACCTTTACTAAAGCTTTTCTATCAACACAATCAAACGTAGAGTTATAACCTAGAGAAATGAAGGCCAAATGTATTTGAAAACTAAGGTACTTTTCAATTATTAACCTGAGAAAAAAAACACGGTTAACACAGTTTCTACCTTTTCTAAACCCACACTGTTGTTCTCTTAAAACCTGGTCTACGGCATCTCTCAGTCTAAAAAGTATCATATTACTAAGTAATTTACTACCTAGCGAGACCAGACTGGTCTCTCGATAATTACCAAATCCATTTTTACCACCTTTCTCATAGAGTTGCTTAATGAAGGATTCCCTAGAATCGTGAGGCACCTTCTCGTTTTTAAAAATCATATTCTTAATCTTCAGTAACTTATTTCTAACCTCAGAGCCACCATATTTAAGAAACTGATTTACCCTCCTATCAGCACCTGGAGCCTTATTACTTTTTTAATCCTTTTAGTACTGTTGCTAATTCCTCCTCACAACAAATCTTCCTTCACATCCAAGGTATCACAAACTTTTTCATTTTCCTGTATATCTTTTCCTGCCCATAAGATATTGAATTGAGCCTTTCAATGATATTCTCGTCAAGGTCCTTAGACTAATGATCAGAGCAGAATGTCTTTAATGAGAAAATAACCTGAGAGGCATGATCAGATTCTGTCAAACTATCGTTTTCAATCAAAAGATGTAAGATTTTAGCAGATTGATTAGCCAAAAACACGGGGCCTATTAATTTATAAATTTGTTACAGTACAGTATTTAAACAAAAACAATATAGGACTTCAAAGCTTAAAACCGAATTAGAATTGCGCTTAACAAGAGGGAAGCGGTACTTACCAATGTTAATAATCTCAGAAGGGGTATATTTGCATAATTTGGGTGCTGTTGAAACTATTGCACATTGAATTTACCAAATTCACTACTTTTTCGAATTCTGTTTGAAAATTGCGATTTTTGTACTTTTGCTTAAGAAACGGCACACTCGGCGCATTTTTGCTTCTAATACTGCGCAACTCTGTACAAGGCACCTGGTTAATGTAGCAAGCGTTTTGCACAAGGTTATACTGAAACACACGTCACCTCTATCACCACAAGCGAGGCAATTGATAAATAGCCTTGCCTTAGTAACCTTATAACCTTGCCGTAATTTGGGAGTTTTCCGGTTAATGGTGTTAATGGATAGTTGTTGAGTATTTTTCTTAAACTAGGCTATCTGGTGTCTAGCGTAAGCAAAAAACTTATAGAGGAAAGATCAAACTGTACCAATTTGTACAAACTGTACCAATTATTCATGTACGGTGAGCCAAAATCAAAGCTGCATTAACTCATAAACGTTCAGAAATTAAATAAAAAAAAACAAGTTTTTTTTTAACTGAAAGTAAGGAGCGACATTCAAACTTAAACCGAACAGAGATTATTCCATATACGAAAGGGGCTGTCCCCTCCTCAACGCCTCGCTCGTTACGCTAAAGGTTTTTTATTGTTTTAAAAAATAGAGTTTTGTGAAAGAGTAAAACTTTAGCGTAAAGTGTGAGGCGGTGAGGAGGGGACAGCCCCTTTCATCTAAGGAATAATTTATGTTCGTTTTAAGTTTGAATGTCAGTCCTTACTTTCAGTTAAAAAAAACTTGTTTTTTTTATTTAATTTATGACAGTTTTTGAATTTATGCAGCTTTGATTTTGGCTCACCGTACATGAATAATTGGAACGAAATTTGCATATTAATTTTATTGTTTTGGGTAAATGGCTTTCTCGAAATTTTGTTATGCCGTAACTCACGAGTTAACTTACGTAACGAACTTCTATATTTGTATGTTTTTATTACGTATATTAGGGAGTTTACCCCTAGTCATTAGCTCGCTCTTTACGCTAAAGTTAAAATTTTGTTTGAATCACAAACCCCTGAATCACAAAGGCAGGTTAATTAGAATAGATAGCTCTTTTGAAAGTACTAAAAAAAACTTTAGCGTAAAGGGCGATGTACTGACTAGGGGGCGAGCCCCTTCATATACGTAATAATTTCTGTTTGTTTTAAGTTTTAATGTTGCTCCTTACTTTCAGTTGAAAAAACTTGTTTCTTTTATTTAATTTCTGATCGTTTTTTAAATAATGCTAGGAAATCCAGCGCCCCCTTCATAAAAATGTCCCTTCCCCCACGGAGACATCCTCCATGGAAAGATCCTCCACCGTAACCCCCTCCTCCGACTCCCCCCCCCCACCACCAGGAAAAAAATCCCCCCTGAAACGTCTGTAGGCCTATACTTCCCATTTACCAATGTTATATGTAAACAATGGGCAAAGTTCATAACTTGCAGCCCTTCCTCCGGGAACTGTGGGGGATTAAGTCATCCTCAAAGACATATTTATTAGATTTTCGACAATTCTGAAAAAAATGGCTATCTTAAAATTTTGATTGAATGACTTTGGGGAAAAAATGACCTTGGGAGGGGGCTAAGTTGCCCTCAAATTCTTTGGTTACTTAAAAAGGGCACTAGAGCTTTTATTTTCCGTTCAGATGAGCCCTCTCACGATATTCTAGGACTACTGGATCGATACGATCATTCCTGGGGAAAGAAAAAAACAACAACAAATAAACACGCATCCGTGATCTTTCTTCTGGCAAAAAATACAAAATTCCACATTTTTGCAGATAGGAGCTTGAAATTTCTATAGTAGGGTCATCTAATACGCTGAATCTGATCGTGTGATTTTCATTAAAGTCCTATGACCTTTAGGGGTTGTTTCCCCCTTTTTTCAAAAATAGGGCAAATTTACTCAGGAGCTTAAATATTGATGGGTATGATTAAATTTTATGACACTGTATATTTGAAATCAGCATAAAAATTTGATTCTTTTCATGTATCTATTGGTATCAAAATTCTTGTTTTTAGAGTTTTGGTTACTATTGAGCCGGGTCGCTCCTTACAGTTCGTTACCACGAACTGTTTGATTACATTCAGCCATTCTTCTTGTGAAGAAAACTGATTTCCGATGACCGTAGAAAAATTTTCTTTTATTTTATTGAAGTTTGAAAACACCTTCACGGACCATAATCTGGGCTGTGAATCCTTTCTTGAAGATTTAATTCCCGTAGCTCTACAGCTTTCAAAACCAGGATTAGAATTCTAAGGCAATCAAAAATTACAGCCCTAACGATGAGCCCAAAAACAGCGTCTATAAGATAAACTAGCCTATTTGATTCCCATTGCAATGCTTTTCAAAAAATATGAATCACTGCCGTCACGATTGCATACCCCCCCCTCCCCGATAATATGATCAGACATAAAAGTATGGCTTTATTTGACATCAATGGCGTCAATTCATGAAGATGCAGGAGGGGGGTGTATTTTTAGAAATCTAGGAGAGGGGGCTATGTCATTTTTCAATTTTTCCAATGATAATACAAAAAAAAATGCAGTTATAAAATGAAAATATCGAAAGACGTAGGCTATTTTTCCATGCCTAGGAGGGGCCAAATTATTTAGTAGACGAATACCCCCCCCCCCCCCATATTGGCACCACTATTTAGCATTATGCATCAACTATTGATGAGAAATAGCCCATCACCAAAATTTATATAGCCATATATAGCATCAACAATATTATATAGCCTTGCTTTTTGGCTCCACCAGGAGGAGGGGGCTAGCACAAAACTACCTTGGTACTGATTATCATAATTTGAAATAGCATTGAACGAGGAATTGAACAGTAGTTGCTTTGGTACTATTTTAGTAGCCGGGCAACAGGCGAGAAGAACCACATATAGAACTTCAAAGATTCTATTGAAAACCGGGTTTCCGCTATCTAGTGAGGTATTGCTCACTGTGTGAAAAATATTTAAACTTTAATTTTTTGGGGTTGAAAGGGCAAAAAAAGGTACCTGGGTTAGGTTACGTGTTCAATATAGGCAATGCTTTACCCCCACCTCCCCTAATGTGCAAATATATTCCCCAAATTTGTTTCTAAACTATTATATTTTTATCATACTTTGTTTTATTTCATTAGCATTAACCAAACTTCACTTCTCGCGTGTTGCCCGGCTGCTAAAACAGCACCGTTGTTTTTTATATTTGATTTCTGTCCTGTAAGCAAAATTAACCAATTTGCCAACACCCATCCTGAATTCCCGCAATTAACCAATTTGCCGCAATTCCGATCCTGAATTGCCAGTTGCCCTGACAAGGAAGAATCAAATGATATGATGGACTGGTAGAAAAAGTAGAAAAACCAAGAAATTTTTTGTTAGATAAGAGGTTTCTGTTAACCTGAAAGTAGCTGAGTTAGAGATATGACACACTTGGGAATGGATCCCGACTTAATAATAAACCGGGAAGGTAGTTTGAAGTACCTACTTCTTTAATGGTCTTTAACAATCTTTCAGTTATAATAGTGAAACCTTGAAAAATAGACCTACTGTCCATATGAGACGGAAGGAAAGTATTTTGACCCTCATACCTTTAGACCCCGGCGCCGCGCCGGTGGATCGACCGATCACCGCTAACGAGAGGCCTGGTCGACAGCCGCCGAAGTGTCGCAACGCCACCGGCGCGCCACTGCTGGCAAAGGTGGCGGCGTTCGGTCGACTTTAAATTAATTTTGCGGCGATTCTTTATTGCGTCAGTAGTAACCTATCTAGTACTTTGACGATTACATTGACGGTTACAAGAATATACAGTGCAAAGGTTTGACGATTACAAGAATATACAGTGTAAAGGTTTGACGAGTACAAGAATATACACTACAGTTTCAATTGCGCAAGAAAAACCCATGCTTGAGACAGCTTATTTGCACGTGAACATTTTAAAGGTTGGCTCACTAAAGTCGAGGTTTTTTTTTTTAAACTTGGCAATGTATAATGTAGTCAAGCATGTTTTGCTCGTAATAATATAATTTAAAGCAAACAGGTTTTTTTTTCTGTTTTTGTTGTCAATTGCACAATGAATGTACGTCATGAATTCACGTGTACATTCTTAAAAAAAAACTGGTATGATATATAGTAGTCAAACATGTTTTGGGGGCACGCACGAAATTATGTAACTCAACATCCGTTTCTATTCATCCTTGAAACCCCGTATAAAATGGTCATGTATTGAAATTTAATTTTCATTATGTTTTAAGACATCAAGCATAGGACACAGCATATTATTAACTTTGAAAACAATGGATATTTCTATTTTCAATGTGAGTACACTTACATTCTTTATTTCCAAAAAAAATTGTTTTACTAGTAAATTCAAATTTCAGGGTGACATAGCCCCCCTCCCCTCCAACAATACAAAACCTTTAGAATATAATGAGTATATTCGATAGAAACGGCAAAGCACGCTTTTTTCTATTATGCAAAACAAAAACCTCCTCCCCCATTGTTTTGTTAGGGGCATAATTCTGTAGTTTTAGTTCTTTTTCGTTCAAAAGAATCCTTTCCCAATCGCGCATTTAAAATGTACTGTCTTCTTCCGCTCTAAATAAAGCCATCTGTGTTTAACATGTTATCAAAGAGGGGATGATTTCAAAACAACATTTGGCATGCGTCTTATCGGAATTAAGAAAACGAAAAAAGACGGATATGTGCGATTCAAGACTCATTGACAAAAGAGTTTTGTTTTTTGATCAAATTAGACAGATATTTTTCAATTGTATTTTATGAAAGCAAGTGGATTTCACAGATGATTAAGAGGCTTTTATAAAAATATATGACAGGGAAGAGGGCAATGAATCAATTCTAAAAGGGTTTTTCTTTACTTAGTACCCGTTAAAAAAAAAATTGTTTTACTAGTAAATTCAAATTTCAGGGGGACTTAGCCCCCCTCCCCTCCAACAATACAAAACCTTAAGAATATAATGAGCATATTCAATAGAAACGGCAAAGCACGCTTTTTTCTATTATGCAAATCAAAAACCTCCTCCCCCATTATTTTGTTAGGGGCATAATTCTGTAGTTTTAGTTCTTTTTCGTTCAAAAGAATCCTTTCCCAATCGCGCATTTAAAATGTACTGTCTTCTTCCGCACTAAATAAAGCCATCTGTGTTTAACATGTTATCAAAGAGGGGGTGATTTCAAAACAACATTTGGCATGCGTCTTATCAGAATTAAGAAAACGAAAAAAGACGGATATGTGCGATTCAAGACTCATTGACAAAAGAGTTTTGTTTTTTGATCAAATTAGACAGATATTTTTCAATTGTATAAGAGTTTTGTTTTTTGATCAAATTAGACAGATATTTTTCAATTGTATTTGATGAAAGCAAATGGATTTCACAGATGATTAAGAGGCTTTTATAAAAATATATGACAGGGAAGAGGGCAATGAATCAATTCTAACAGGGTTTTTCTTTACTTAGTACCCGTTAAAAAAAAAAAAAAAAAAAAAAAAAAAAAAAAAAAACGAAATTTTTGTGTTAAATAAGTAATTCTTGTATCTTTTAAAAGAGATTTACGGAGTTTGAGAGAAGGCTCTGTTCCCAGAATCCGTGTGGTTAGAGGAGGATTCTTTGTGCAGACTAATTTTTTCTTCTGTAAAAAGGGAATTGTTTTTTCCATGCTAAATTTTCCTTCTTTTTAAGGTGGAGGAAGATTCTTGCAATTACCCCCCTCCAGAAAAGAAACCAGTGTAGTAGTAACCTATCTAGTACTTTGCCGATTACATTGATGGTTACAAGAATATACAGTGCAAAGGTTTGACGATTGCAAGAATATACAGTGTAAAAGTTTGACGAGTACAAGAATATACACTACAGTTTCAATTGCGCAAGAAAAACCCATGCTTGAGACATTGTATTTGCACGTGAACATTTTAAAGGTTGGCCCACTAAAGTCGAGGTTTTTTAAAACTTGGCAATGTATAATGTAGTCAAGCATGTTTTGCTCGTAATAATATAATTTAAAGCAACCAGGTTTTTTTTTCTGTTTTTGTTGTCAATTGCACAATGAATGTACGTCATGAATTCACGTGTACATTCTTAAAAAAAAAACTGGTATGATATATAGTAGTCAAACATGTTTGGGGGCACGCACGAAATTATATAACTCAACATCCGTTTCTATTCATCCTTGAAACCCCGTATAAAATGGTCATGTATTGGAATTTAATTTTCATTATGTTTTAACACATCAAGCATAGGACACTGCATATTATTCACTCTGAAAACAATGGATATTTCTATTTTCAATGTGAGTACACTTTCATTCTCTATTTCCAAAAAAAAATTGTTTTACTAGTAAATTCAAATTTCAGGGGGACATAGCCCCCCTCCCCTCCAACAATACAACTCCTTAAGAATATAATGAGTATATTCGATAGAAACGGCAAAGCACGCTTTTTTCTATTATGCAAAACAAAAACCTCCTCCCCCATTGTTTTGTTAGGGGCATAATTCTGTAGTTTTAGTTCTTTTTCGTTCAAAAGAATCCTTTCCCAGTCGCGCATTTAAAATGTACTGTCTTCTTCCGCTCTAAATAAAGCCATCTGTGTTTAACATGTTATCAAAGAGGGGATGATTTCAAACAACATTTGGCATGCGTCTTATCGGAATTAAGAAAACGAAAAAAGACGGATATGTGCGATTCAAGACTCATTGACAAAAGAGTTTTGTTTTTTGATCAAATTAGACAGATATTTTTCAAAAAATATTTTCCAAAATTGATTTAAAATCTTCTTCTTCTTCATATTTTAATGGTGGTGGTGTTGATAATGATGCAAGTTCATTTAATTTTTTTAGAATTTGTCTATTGCTAATAAGACTTTTGGGGAAGTTTAATGTATTTAGAAAGTTGTATAGATGCGTGTCAAATGATAATAGTCCTTTACGGTTTGTAACCATATGAAAGATTAAATCATGCAGATTATAGCTCTTGCCCTTAATTATAATCCCTTTCCCATTGTTCTCAACTTGAATATGATCTTGACTACTCTCCGCTAGATAGGTTAGGGGTCGTGTTATTTGTTCCCGATATTAGTGGGGCATTATATTTACAATTTTAATTACAATTGAATCCAATTCCTCCTTCTTTAATTGTGTTCCAGCAGATTCCTGAGGAGATGATTCTTTTTTGTGGTCAATAGCAGCAGCAGCAGTGGACTTCACACGATAAGACTTATGTTTGTCCACTCTGCAAAGTGTATCTTGAAGTAAAAGCAGTTTTTCGCCATCCTCAATATTCTCGTTGTCAATGAATTTACTCAGCATGCTCTCAAAGTGGTCGACGGATGAGAGAGCGAGTTCTATTGAATTCAATTTATAGGGTTTTGCCATTCTCTCTTTAGAAAAAACTGTTTACAAGTCCTGAAGTTATTGTCAATAAAGATGTGAAAAAGCTAACGCCAACCTGAATAAGACTTTTCTGTTTAGAACTCTTTCCTTTCTTTTAAGAGGCCCATATACAAACAATGGACCGATGTTACTTGGGCTGTTGCTTAACTGCTTCTTGCACTTGAACGTTATCCTCCATCACGTTAAAGAAAAGTTCGGATATTAGATTAATGAAATCATTGTCAATACCATGTTTGAGTATGGCTTTTCTAAGCGGAGGTTTGGAAGTGCTTAAAACTGAAATAGATGTCTATTTTCATGTATTTTCTTCAGTGTCATGACAGCAACTAATAGGTCTTTTTAGTGTTCATAGAGAGAATTTCGGTTATTTCATATTGAAAAATAACTGTAACTGAACACAATACCTCGGGTATATTCCAATATATATTCAAGTGTATATAATCTCTGAGTCTATTAACTACATAACAATACGATGACAGCAAACCGCCGGGTGTACCGGGGTAGATTTTTTTATTGAGAGATATTAGCGAGCTAGAATCACGAACAACTCTGTAGATGATATAGTAGGTGCAGTTCAATGCAAGTGTTCGCATACATTTGCTCTGATGAAAGAGATTGTGTAAAACCAGAGTAGCGGAAATCTTTTCATGATGAGAGCGAACAGTTGTAGCATTTCCTGGGACCGTTATTCAATAGATTCAGCAAGATCGTCAATAATCAGCCAAGAGTTTGGTTCAATAATTGTGAAAACATCAAGTCCTTGTGTGAATTGTATCTGCACCTATCCCATGGGGGCAGCAATTGCTTTTATTTTATCGTATGACTCCTGCCAAATACTGTAACAATAGTAGATTTTTTTGGCTTTTCCACAAACATTTTATCGCAATTTTTAATTATTTTAGTTAAGAGTGTTGTTTTGCCTGACATTGACGGCCCACACAGAAACGATCTGAATGGTGTTTTAAATTGATACTTGTTCCCTTCAACAGTTCACCCAGCCAACTAACTGTAGACTAGGACTGTCTAAGGACTGAATAAATCCCCGACTACTACTCCGTTCAAGAATAATAATAAGAAGAAGAAGACGAATAAAGAATAATATTTTCTTTTATTATATACATAAAAAACTAACAATACTTTTAAAAAATATTACATTGAAAGCACATTAAACATGAAAAAATACACTTTTTTATTTATTTATAATAAAAAATACAACATTTACATAGGCACATAGAAAAAAAAACACTTAAATAAATAAACTTTTATTTCTTTTTTTAAAATTTATTTATAATAAAAAATGCCACATTTACATAGGCACAGAGAAAAAACACTTAAATAAATACACTTTTTTTTTTATAGAAAAATACAACATTTATTAGAATAAAGAACTTGAAATAATAATATCACACTTTTATTTACAGCATTTTAAATTTTAGGATCCCCCCTCCCCCCCGGCGGGGCAGCCACGGTGGCGGCTGGGGGCCCGCTGCGGCGGGCCGGGAAGTGCCGCGGGGCCGGGAAGCGGGGGCCCGTGGCGGCGGGGCCGGGCCGGGGGCCTTAAATAGTGTAAATTTATCTGCCTTGCACACACACACACACACACACACATTGAAAATTGTTTGTGATATATAATTAAAAATAATTAAAAAAAAAACACCCAATTACACAAAACACCCTCCCACCCAATTTATACTTTTTTAAATGAATTTAAATGAATTTAAGTTAATTTTTCTAGACCGAGTTGTTTTCTGTAATCTACACATTCAAATCGGTCTGAAATTAAATAATGACCGTTTGGTAGTAACTTAACACCATCCTCAAGTACATAGACTTTTTCCGATATGGCAGACATGGCGTTTTTATCAAATCTAACTGTGTAGTTTTTAAATTGTAAATAGCGAATCGCCATGACTTTCACCCTTGGTACTAAACTACGTTCCACACAGTTTCTATACACTCATGTCGAAATTATTTCTTACAAAGTGTGTAGGTACCCCCTTGCAAACTTGTTTGATATGCTTGCTATGCGTTTCCACACAGTAAAACTTTGGCCCACGAAACAAGCCACTGGATATCAGATCACTGCCCGTTTCAGATTTTAACATTGACAATTAATTTGGGGCCTGAGGTTTCACTAACTCTTGGTAGAGGGAACTGTACCACTTAGTATAGTTACCTCGTGAGCTAATACACTCGTCATTTTCCAAATAATTCAATAGATTTTTAGTTTTGAATTTTAACAGGAGTGAATCAGTATTCCCGTAATACACTTGAACTTGTCCCTCAATCGGCCACTGTAACTTGCCTACATTATAGTAAAATGACAACATGAGTTTCTTGGATATTTCAGTTATTGCACTTCCGCCTGCAATATTTCTATTTAAAACAATGTTTCTTTTCTTACGGTGTAGGAGCACCATATCAAAGTCTATGATTGTGAACAATGTGAAGTTTGGATCTGAAATGATTCGAGTACAATCTTTGGGGTTGGTTACAATGTCACATCGACTTCTGTTTCGTACGCTCTCGTACATTTTACCAAAAGCAGAGTTCAAAATGAGTTTATAGACTTCTTTTTCAACTTTCGTTTTCGCTTGTGAACGATTGCTGACAAAGGTGTCAATAAACGTTTTCATGTAAGGCTTTTGATCAAATTGGAGGGCTCTATGAATCTTTGTGACCTTGAAACCATTGGACACCATCTATTACAATAGCACGTGACGAACGACGATATTCTGTTTTGGGTTGAGGTCGGCAATTAGTTTTTGTTTTGAAGGTACCCAGTGCATACTCCCATCATCTACTAAAGATAAATTGTAGGGGCTCAGAGAGTCCCTACCCACCGGTCTATTTATGCACGAAAAAAAAAAGTCTTTCACCGAGTCATGGATTTCCATGGGTATTTCACCGTCAATTTCAAAAAACAATCCCTGTGCCCCATTCTCCTCAACGCTAGCAATGTCGGGGAAATTCGAAGTACAGGGATTGTCAAGCTATTTATAAGTGCCACACGGAAAACAGTAGTGAGACATTGCCGATGGGTAAAGAGAATTCATATCCAAAAAAACTGCGTCCGACTTTTCATCGGTGTCCTACCCAGTCGGATCAGTTTTCATGATACGGTCCCCGTGAAAAACATACCCACTCCTCATTTATCTCTCCACAGACAGATGCTCATCCAAATCGGTTATAAAACCTATTTCTTCCTCACTGATTTTAAGCATCAAGTCCATCACCAGAAGAGAAGTGGAAACATAATAACCTAAATCCAACCCAAATTCCCCATAGATTTTATCTGGATTTTTGCAAACAATGTCCGGAAGAGTGAGTCCGTTACTGGCCAGGTAAAGTTTACAACAATCCCACCCATCTTTACATCCACCCTTTTCTCAAACACTCTTAGCGAATTCATAATCGCTAGTGGTTCATTCAATCTATGTAAGATAATTGTAAAAGGCTTCTATTGTTGATAGTGACACCTTATCTATCATAGAGCCAGAGTTGTAATAATCATATTGATATATACCCTTACACGTTAATAAATCATACATTTCATCATCGGGGACGCGCTGTTTTAGGAGGGGGAAGCTATCAAAATTGTTACTTTTCTGCACATGAATCAATTGACTTAAAGATTTTGGGAAGAAGATGAAAGAGTCTAAAAAACAGATTTTATTCAGGCACGTGTTACCCTTGTCAACTGTTTTCCACATGAATTCTAGCAGCAGTAGCTTCTCCGATGATTTGGGTATGATATTATATGAAAAAGAGCCATCTACCAATACGTCATCTGCAACACAACACTTGGAAATGCGGGCCAACGCTCGTAGAACAATCTTTAAGTCGTAATTGGAATTGTGTATAAAAACAGGTACGAAATATTGTTGTCTAACGTTTAAATTGCATGACTGGTGTGCTACCCCCTAAAGTTACTCCCCCCCGATGTAATTTCCTGCCACAAATGATCATGGTCGATCACCTTCCTCCTCCCACCAGTTCCAACACCATTATCGAATTCTCTCTTGCAAACCCACCACATTTTACAATTTTTAATGGCCACTTTGTCATCTGGTGATAGGAGCATATGATAGTTTGTATAACGAAGGCACGAAATGGCACCTTTCGCGTTTTTGATTAGACTGACGAATGCCGAGCGCATGCAGTCTTCACCGTCACTCAACATCTCCACTACATCCAATCCGTGGGCGGTCTTGTTAGAATCTCGATGTTTATGAGCATAAAAGACCGCTAAGGCTCTTTATATTTTAGCATTATTAGGATTTGACGGATCAGACAAATCTATCGATTTAGCTTTACAGTCTAAACTGATGTTTTTGTTCGATTAGAGTATGTTTTGGAAATTGGTAAAACATAAAATTACTCTACCTCCACTTGCCGTCCCCACAGTTTGATATCCATGACGTTTACAGTGTTTCATGTGATGCTTTAACTTTAAATCAGTCCAAAATCTTGAGAGACATGTTGGACAGTAATAACACACACCGCCTCGCTTTTTAACCTCACTTAGAACCCTACTAATATCCGTAATCGGATTGAAATGACCAATTGAATCGGAGTCTGTGGGTGGGGTGTATAGAAGCCACACCCAATGTTCTACTGATTCAATTGAAGGAGCCCGAACTGGAAATAATACACCCTTTTTATCGAAACACTGGCCTTCTTCAAATTCTGTTTCAAGCCGTAGCACCGTGACAATAATCTTTAAGTATTCATTAGCACGATCAAAAATATCTATTCCTTTTATTGCCAGGGGAAATTGATCATTTAAACAATTAAAATCTACTTTGGGGACCTTCGAACACTCCCTCCTATTAACTGCTATTTTGTCCAACTTTTTCTTAGATGCATCATCACGCAGAGGTCTGTATACTGCAATTAAAAATGTATACTTGAAACACTGCAGCCCCGTATCGAGACAGATTCGTTGTATCCCCCTGCACCCCTCTAAATCTGAATGATATTTTAAAACTATAGCCCTCTCCCCACCACCACCTCTTACAATAAAATCCTTTTTAAACCTACATATATTAACATTTAAACTTTCAATAAATAAAACCACAGATCCACTACCCCCCTCGTAAGAATTTTCCCATTTAGTTAGAATACTATTATCCCAATTTAGAAAAACCGCCTCATAATTTGATAAATGTGGGCGAATTGCCAACATCTCTGTGTGCAAGTATTTTGAATACAGCTTGCTCTCATTTTCATTTAGAAAAAGCATTTTTAGTGCTATTGATGCTTTTAAACTGACCCTCACTGACCATGCCCACATTTGTTTCTCAAAAAATGCTTAAATCTTATCATCAAATGAATGTGTAATGGCCGATGGATCTGTTATTATATACCCCGACACGAGAAAGTTGAAAGGATCACCGAATTTAGTGCTGTAGACCTTTGTGTGGTGCAAGGCAGAGTTGGACAGAAAAAAATCTGGAAGAGGGGATACTGGTGTTGTTGTATTACTACTACTAGTACTAGCTATATCATTAATCGCAATGGTGGGGGGTGACACAGAATTGTCAATAACACCACCACTCCCAGTCTGTTCAATCACATTGGTTGGAGATGGCATGAGGTCCCCTAAGCCTGATAGCACAAAATTCCAAGGTGTTTGGGGACAATTGATCGAGCCAGCATGTATTGTCCTGTCTCGTACTTTCGTTATGAGGAATCGGTGCAGTTATACTAGTAACATCTCGTAAATGGTTACGCATAAGACTATCTGCCCACTTCAAATCCTCAAGCATGTCAATATCACAGGTTAAGTCGTCTAGGCTAGCCATTTCCCCAAAAACATCATTAAGGAAACCTCTATGCCATTCCATATTCTCTAGAACTAATGTAGGTTCATCACTGAACTCCGGTGGTGGTGAAAGAATTTGTCCAGTAAATGCTGATGTCTCATCAATCAATGGTGGTGGTGCTATATCATTAATCTGTAGAAAAAAGGTTTTATTTTCTATGTGAAATAAACATTATTTCATAAAGTTGAAATATCATGTTCATTTTTTACCATACCATCCATAAAACTCAGTTCATCCTAGAACTATTCAAAC